>NC_091314.1:650019-700019 GCF_038502225.1 Cherax quadricarinatus | reverse complement strand
GTTAAGTAATTATTATTATAAAGGGGGAAGCGCTAAACCCAGAGGATTATACAGCGCCTGGGGGGGGATGTGGAAGGCATTCAGGCTTAATTCGGGGAACTGGAGCACAGATCCAATTCCCTAAATCAAGAGCCCCTCACCAACATCAAGGAACCTTCCTTGAGAGGAGAGTTAAGTTAGGTAAGGTTCGTCAGGAAACAGGACGAGAGGAGAGTGTTAAGTAGCTGCCCGCATTGGCAAACTACCACTCCGCTTGTTTCGCTGCCGGCTTCTCTGTAGTTGCTGGGCAGCAGCAGTCCAAGGAGAGTCACGTGATCAGGGTGGGGAGATCACATCTCACCTGGCTAGCTCTCTCTATTTGACAATGATTCCAACAACACCTCCCTCTCCAGCTCTCCCTTGCTGGCCCTTGTTGGAACATCATCTCTTTCGCTCTCGTTGTTAGTTTTGTGTAACTGTTCACAGAGCATAGCCTAGACTTAGTGATTTTCGACGTTTTACTGAGGTTGTGTGTCACACTGACACTCTGAGAAACTCAGGTCCTGAGCTGTAGCTTCTGACCTAACTTGTACTGGTATCTGTGTACTGTCACAGTCGGGGATTTTCTTATGCTGAACTTAGATTCAGTAGTATGGGAGTTTTGTGATTTTTGTGGAGGATCTGCAGATGGTCCCTACTTAGTGTCGTTATGTTATCTCCTTGTTCCTGATTCTGTGTTGCTGCTGCTTGTTATATTGCTGTTCGGCGAATCGGTCGTTTTACTGTTCAAGCAAGCTGTTCTGATTGTCAGGTTGGTCAAGAAGTTAGTTTATGTGAGGACTTTTAGTCAGTCACTGGTTAAGTCTAGTCGAGTCTTGAGACATAGCGAACTACTTAGAGCACTTACACACATATTCACTTGTATATACGTATTAGTATTATGTTCTTAAATGCTGACAATGTACCAGACGGTACTTAAAAGCCATAAAGGTATGATATGTGCCTTCAGCAACACTACACGAGAGAAGTGTAGCAACTTGTATCCTATATTATATTAAATTGATTAACTTTGATTTACTTTGATATTGTCCACCTAGACAACTTTATCTTTATTAATAAACTTATTAAATTTTAATTTCTATAGTTAGTAGCCTACCAGTTGTAATCCTGAAGCACTATTGAATCTTACTATTAAATTCTAATGGGTAATTGGACCAGGATACTGACTACTTGTCACAAAAACCCAGTAACAGGCTGTTTGCTAGAGGGGCAGACCTTTCTAGTATTCACTGGAGATTTCTATCATTATTAGATATCGCGTTTTTTGTAACAAGGTGACACTATCGTGTACATCACTAGAGGTGACACTGTCGTGTACATGACTAGAGGTGACACTGCCGTGTACATCACTAGAGGTGACACTGTCGTGTACATCACTAGAGGTGACACTGTCGTGTACCTCACTACAGGTGACACTGTCGTGTACCTCACAAGAGGTGTCGCCTAACTCACTGAAAGGAAGGTCTGAATCATGACAAGTCACTCCAGAAGTTCTATTAGTACTCTATATGTGACTTCACAAAGACCTACACAGAGTGAAACTCTATAAAAGGGGTTTGTTCTGCACAGTTTGTGTTTTAACCACACGCTGTGTAAGCTAGAAGAGGATGTGTACATATAAGAGAGCTGAGAGTTGTGTACAGTGATCTCTATAATGGAGTTAGGACCATAACAGGGTGTGAGGTACTACACACTGTGTTCTACACAACTTGTAATGTTCACTTCTGCCTCTCGCCTCACATAACTGGGTTAACCATGATGAGTACAATTATAAACACATAATGTTGCAGAAGCATGTGTGCGTGCACCTTGTTAAGAGATCCTTGGTCAACACATGAAGGTGACGAGGCAGCGCTCATTAGGATTTAGACAAACATGGTTCAAAAGCACCTCAACAACTCGTCCTCGATCCCCTCACTCACACTTCTGGTAACTCCATACCTAACTCTCTACATAGGACACACCACACTTTGCCCTCAAACACATTTGTGCTGCCTCCAATTTCATCCTCGCTTCACCATTCAGAATTAATACTTCACACCTATACAACAGTGTTGTTACCACTCTGCTATGGTACATTCCCGTTTTTGCTACCAAGGATAAAGTTCTTTGTCTCCACAAATGTCCTCAGTGCACCACCCACCTTTTTACCTTCGTCATCTCTCACATCCACTCTCAAATACCTGAACACATTTACTTCCTCCATACTCTCTCCCTCCAATCTTATATCCAGTCTTCCATTATCTACTGTAGATTTTTTGTTACCCTCATCATTGTTCTCTTTTCTATGATCACTTTTCATTTCCTTCCCAACCTTTTACAACTAATCTTCAGTCTGCCTAGCTCCCAACTAGATGAATATACACTAGGCTAGCCCTAAACTACATGACCATGTACTAGCCTAGCCCTAAACTAAATGAACATGTACTAGCCTAGCCCCTAAGCTACGCCAAGAAAAACAATGGTGTGAGTTAATTAATTTTTATTAAAGTATTCTAGTCATGTCTTACCTGGTGGCAACCCACTGTGAGCTAGCTACCTTTCCTCTCACTTCTAACCCTGATGGTGGGTAGTATTTGTGGGTAGTGATGGTGGGTAGTGATGATACATATTAGTAGTCAATGATGGTTGATGGTGAGAGTGATGAAGCACATCTTCTGCACCTCAACACAATAATGCAGATACCTTCCTTGTTTGAAGCATAGTAGTCAAAGGCTCTCGTCTGCACTAGTGAGAAGAAATTCCTCACATGCTTCCCGCTGCTCACCCACTGACACTTGCTATCCCTCCGCCCTTCTAGGCTATGTCTATCACTAGGGCTTTTGATGTGGTGTGGTGGCAGATGGTGGCCCTGCATTTAAAAATAAAAGGTTGCTACCTCTATTGTAACCACTACTGCTGAGTGATTCAGTGCAAGCTCCGTAAACAACTCGGGTTTGATTCCCCTCCAGTTTGTTGCTTTCACCTGTGAATTTATTTATGTAATGAAAAAGTTTGTTTGTACGTGTTATTTCCAGAGTAAATGTGTCAGTGGCTGTAGTGTAGGGTGTTTGCATGTGGGATAGGAATGTTTGCAGAGGTATGTTGATTCATCATCATACCTCTGGTGAGTGTTAAGGTAGGTGGCAGCCCGAGTCTTGACTCACTTATCTTCTGGTTCCTTGACAGTTACAAGTGCACTATCATCTTCTAAGGTGCTCTATTGTTTTTTTTATTTAATGTATTATGTTTATCAGTTTTTGCAGCTGTTACCCGTCTTGATTTATTAACTTACCCTTTTATATTAACTTTAACATATTTTGAATTCACACATTATAAGCATTCTGCTGCCTAGTGAGTGTTAGTAATCTGCTTTAGGTGAGTGCTGGTCCTTCTCTTTAACCCGAAGCAGGTGGCTAACAATACTCTCGCTTCAACAACGAGAACATCAGCCTACTGCTTCACCTCTACTTTCAACTCTCCATCACCAGTACGAGTCTACATCCCCAGTCTGTTGTATATACCGTCCCATTAGTTAGCGGTTAACACTGGTCTGCTCTGAGTATTTACTCTGCAGCTTAACTTTCTCTATACCCTGCCTGCTGGTCATGCTCAACTGGCAAGCAGATTTATCCTGATACACATGTCTTTAACTTTGATTGCTTGGATTTGCTTCACATTAAGTTTATATCACTCTTTCTTGTTTGTGTTTCCATCAGGAATCTCACGTTTGTTTTTATTATTTAATAATTAAATGGTATACTAATTTTGCCACTTTTAACTCCATGTTTATATATTTTATAATAGTTTCTATCTTAGTTTTCTTCTAGGATTAATATTGGGTCGTCGTCAAAGATCAGTAACTTCCTCACAATTTACAGTCGTCCATTATGTCCTAGAATCTGTACTGATAAAGCCACTGGATGGCGAAACGTCTACAATAAAGATATCCAGATGTTGCACATGTGTCTTAACTTTCATATTGTCGGTATTTTATACCTTTCTTGCACATGGTCTTATGTAAGTACTACTGGTTTTCTAACAGAGTTGTAGATGCGTGGAACAGTCTTCCCAGTTGGGTGATAGAGGCTAGGACCTAAGGTAGCTTCAAGAAGAGATTGGACAAATATATGAGTGGGTTTGATTGGTGTCATTGGGTACGGGAGTTATTTTTTGGGTAGCCTTAGGTAGAGGTCGTTTTGATAAGGACCTGCCTTGCATGGGCAAGTAGGCCTTCTGCAGTGTTCCTCCATTCTTATGTTCTTATGTTCTTATTATGATATACTGTACCACTGTATTCACGTTTGTGTTTCTTGTAAATGTATTCTGTCTATTACTAAATTTTCCTATAGAATATAAAATACATGGGGTGGTAGGAGAAGAAAATATTCAAACAACTCCGGGGAGAAACTTGAGTTTTCCCTGAGGTACGTTTATTGCCTTCTCTGGAGATGAGGGTCCCCAGTCCAGTCATAGAGGTGGTACCTTTGATATATATATATATATATATATATATATATATATATATATATATATATATATATATATATATATATATATATATCAAAGGTACCAGACGGTCGATCTCAACTATGCAGGACAAGCCACGGGGGGGGGGGAGGGGAAATCTTCAGCTCAAGTACTTTCACACTTCTCAGTGCGTCATCAGGAGTTGTGCAATGTTGCAAGGGAGCAACCAAAGCAGGGAGAGAGGTCTCAAAGTAACGTAGGTGTCACTGGCCAGGGATACCCTTAGACACCTAGGCTACTCTGAGACCGCTCTCCCTGCTTTGGCTGCTCCCTTGCAACATTGCACAGCTCCTGACGACGCAATGAGAAGTGTGAAAGAACTTGAGCTAAAGATTTCCCCCCGTGGCTTGTCCTGCATATATATATATATATATATATATATATATATATATATATATATATATATATATATATATATATATATATATAAAGAGAGCCTACGGGGTAAGCATGGGACACCATACATTAAGCAGTCATTAAGTACTATAATTACCGTGTTTTCCATTACCATAACCTGGGCGCAGCGTACCATAAATTAGGATAATACCCCCGGCAGACAGAGGCACCACGCCTCACACACGCCCCTACCAGCTGCAATTAAGGAAAGCATAAAAAACAGTAATTGGCAGGGAGTGGGGTTATTATGTGTGCTTATGAAGGCTGGAAGCTGCACTTACATCCCTAACTCTCGCTGCGAAATCCGCGAACTACTCACGCGCTCAATGACAAGAATCCACAAACCACTTACAAGAATTCACGAACTACTCACGCGCTCTATGACAAGAATCCACAAACCACTTACAAGAATCCACGAACTACTCACGGGCTCAATGACAAGAATCCACAAACCACTTACAAGAATCCACGAACTACTCACGGGCTCAATGACAAGAATCCACAAACCACTTACAAGAATCCACGAACTACTCACGCGCTCTATGACAAGAATCCACAAACCAGTTACAAGAATCCACGAACTACTCACGGGCTCAATGACAAGAATCCACAAACCACTTACAAGAATTCACGAACTACTCACGCGCTCTATGACAAGAATCCACAAACCACTTACAAGAATTCACGAACTACTCACGCGCTCTATGACAAGAATCCACAAACCACTTACAAGAATTCACGAACTACTCACGCGCTCAATGACAAGAATCCACGTACTATTGACAAGAATCCACGAACCACTTACAAGAATCCACAAACCACTTACAAGAATCCACAAACCACTTACAAGAATCCACGAACCACTTACAAGAATCCACGAACCACTTACAAGAATCCACGAACCACTTACAAGAATCCACGAACCACTTACAAGTCTTCGAACTACTAACTCGCTGACCAAACATTATATAGCTTTATAGGGACAACTGTAGCATTTCCGTTACCACTGATGTGTTACTATTATTGATGTTACTTTTGTGTTAAAAGTTACAAATGCTACTGTTGTGTTACTGTTATAATGTTACTTTTGTGTTACTGTTATAATGTTACTCTAGTGTTTCTGTTATATGTGTTATTATTGTATTACTGTTTTAAATATTGTTATTGTGTTACTGTTATAATATTATTGCGTTGTTATAGACGTCACTCTTGTGTTACTGTTATAGACGTTACTCTTGTGTTACTGTTATAGACGTTACTCTTGTGTTACTGTTATAGACGTCACTCTTGTGTTACTGTTATAGACGTTACTCTTGTGTTACTGTTATAGACGTCACTCTTGTGTTACTGTTATAGACGTTACTCTTGTGTTACTGTTTTAAATATTGTATTGTGTTACTGTTATACTGTTATAGACGTTACTCTTGTGTTACTGTTACAGATGTCACTCTTGTGATACTGTTATAGACGTTACTCTTGTGTTACTGTTATAGACGTCACTCTTGTGTTACTGTTATAGATATTACTCTTGTGTTACTGTTATAGATGTTACTCTTGTGTTACTGTTACAGATGTTACCCTTGTGATACTGTTATAGATGTTACTCTTGTGTTACTGTTACAGATGTTACTCTTGTGTTACTGTTATAGATGTTACTCTTGTGTTACTGTTATAGATGTTACTCTTGTGTTACTGTTATAGATGTTACCCTTGTGATACTGTTATAGATGTTACTTTTGTGATACTGTTATAGATGTTATTCTTGTGTTACTGTTATAGATGTTACTCTTGTGTTACTGTTATAGATATTACTCTTGTGTTACTGTTATAGATGTTACCCTTGTGATACTGTTATAGATGTTACTCTTGTGATACTGTTATAGATGTTACTCTTGTGTTACTGTTATAGATGTTACTCTTGTGTTACTGTTAGAGATGTTACTCTTGTGTTACTGTTATAGATGTTACTCTTGTGTTACTGTTATAGATGTTACTCTTGTGTTACTGTTATAGATGTTACTCTTGTGTTACTGTTATAGATGTTACTCTTGTGTTACTGTTATAGATGTTACTCTTGTGTTACTGTTATAGATGTTACTCTTGTGTTACTGTTACAGATGTCACTCTTGGTTACTGTTATAGATGTTACTCTTGTGTTACTGTTATAGATGTTACTCTTGTGTTACTGTTATAGATGTTACTCTTGTGTTACTGTTATAGATGTTACTCTTGTGTTACTGTTACAGATGTTACTCTTGTGTTACTGTTATAGATGTTACTCTTGTGTTACTGTTATAGATGTTACTCTTGTGTTACTGTTATAGATGTTACTCTTGTGTTACTGTTATAGATATTACTCTTGTGTTACTGTTATAGATGTTACTCTTGTGTTACTGTTATAGATGTTACTCTTGTGTTACTGTTATAGATGTTACTCTTGTGTTACTGTTATAGATGCTACTCTTGTGTTACTGTTAAAGATGTTACTCTTGTGTTACTGTTATAGATGCTACTCTTGTGTCACCGTTATAGATGTTACTTTTGTGTTAGTTACAGATGCTAGTCTTGTGTTACTATTACAGTGTTACTCTTGTGTTACTGTTAAAGATGTTACTCTTGTGTTACTGTTATAGATGCTACTCTTGTGTCACCGTTATAGATGTTACTTTTGTGTTAGTTACAGATGCTAGTCTTGTGTTACTATTACAGAGTTACTCTTGTGTTACTGTTACAGATGTTACTCTTGTGATACTGTTATAGATGTTACTCTTGTGTTACTGTTACAGATGTTATTCTTGTGTTACTGTTATAGATGTTACTCTTGTGTTACTGTTACAGATGTTATTCTTGTGTTACTGTTATAGATGTTATTCTTGTGTTACTATTATAGATGTTATTCTTGTGTTACTGTTACAGATGTTATTCTTGTGTTATTGTTATAGATGTTACTCTTGTGTTACTGTTATAGATGTTAATCTTGTGTTACTGTTACAGATGTCACTCTTGTGTTACTGTTATAGATGTTACTCTTGTGTTACTGTTATAGATGTTACTCTTGTGTTACTGTTATAGATGTTACTTTTGTGTTACTGTTACAGATGTTACTCTTGTGTTACTGTTACAGATGTCACTCTTGTGTTACTGTTATAGATATTACTCTTGTGTTACTGTTATAGATGTTACTCTTGTGTTACTGTTATAGATGTTACTCTTGTGTTACTGTTACAGATGTCACTCTTGTGTTACTGTTATAGATATTACTCTTGTATTACTGTTATAGATATTACTCTTGTGTTACTGTTATAAATGTTACTCTTGTGTTACTGTTATAGATATTACTCTTGTGTTACTGTTATAGATGTTACTCTTGTGTTACTGTTACAGCTTTCCTCCTGTGCTACTGTTATAGATGTTAATCTTGTGTTACTGTTATAGATGTTACTCTTATGCTACTGTTATAGATGTTACTCTTGTGTTACTGTTACAGATGTTACTCTCGTGTTACTGTTACAGATGTTACTCTTGTGTTACTGTTACAGATGTTACTCGTGTTACTGTTATAGGTGTTACTTTTGTGTTACTGTTATAGATATTACTCTTGTTTTACTGTTACAGATGTTACTCCTGTGTTACTGTTATAGATATTACTCTTGCGTTACTGTTACAGATGTTACCCTTGTGATACTGTTATAGATGTTACTCTTGTGTTACTGTTACACAAGTTACTCTTGTGTTACTGTTAGAAATATTACTCTTGTGTTACTGTTACAGATGTTACTATTGCGATACTGTTATAGATGTTGCTCTTGTGTTACTGTTATAGATATTACTCTTGTGTTACTATTATAGATGTTACGCTTGTGATACTGTTATAGATGTTACTCTTGTGTTACTGTTACACATGTTACTCTTGTGATACTGTTATAGATGTTACTCTTGTGTTACTGTTATAGGTATTACTCTTGTGTTACTGTTATAGACGTTACTCTTGTGATACTGTTATAGATGTTACTCTTGTGTTACTGTTATAGATGTTACTCTTGTGTTACTGTTATAGGTATTACTCTTGTTTTACTGTTACAGATGTTACTCTTGTGTTACTGTTACAGATGTTACTCCTGTGTTACTGTTATAGATATTACTCTTGTGTTACTGTTACAGACGTTACTCTTGTGATACTGTTATAGATGTTACTCTTGTGTTACTGTTATAGATGTTACTCTTGTGTTACTGTTATAGGTATTACTCTTGTGTTATTGTTATAGGTATTACTCTTGTGTTACTGTTACAGACGTTACTCTTGTGATACTGTTATAGATGTTATTTTTATGTTACTGTTATAGGTATTACTCTTGCGATACTGTTATAGATGTTACTCTTGTGATACTGTTATAGATGTTACTCTTGTGTTACTGTTATAGATGTTACTCTTGTGTTACTGTTATAGGTATTACTCCTGTGTTACTGTTACAGACGTTACTCTTGTGATACTGTTATAGATGTTACTCTTGTGTTACTGTTATAGGTATTACTCTTGTTACTGTTATAGACGTTACTCTTGTGTTACTGTTATAGATGTTACTCTTGTGTTACTGTTATAGATATTACTCTTGTGTTACTGTTATAGATGTTACTCTTGTGTTACTGTTAAAGGTATTACTCTTGTGTTACTGTTATAGACGTTACTCTTGTGTTACTGTTATAGACGTTACTCTTGTGATACTGTTATAGATGTTACTCTTGTGATACTGTTATAGATATTACTCTTGTGTTACTGTTATAGATGTTACTCTTGTGTTACTGTTAAAGGTATTACTCTTGTGTTACTGTTATAGACGTTACTCTTGTGTTACTGTTATAGACGTTACTCTTGTGTTACTGTTATAGACGTTACTCTTGTGATACTGTTATAGATGTTACTCTTGTGTTACTGTTATAGATGTTACTCTTTTGTTACTGTTATAGGTATTACTCTTGTGTTACTGTTATAGACGTTACTCTTGTGATACTGTTATAGACGTTACTCTTGTGATACTGTTATAGATGTTACTCTTGTGTTACTGTTATAGATGTTACTCTTTTGTTACTGTTATAGGTATTACTCTTGTGTTACTGTTATAGACGTTACTCTTGTGTTGCTGTTATAGACGTTACTCTTGTGATACTGTTATAGATGTTACTCTTATGTTACTGTTATAGATGTTACTCTTGTGTTACTGTTATAAATGTTACTCTTGTTACTGTTATAGGTATTACTCTTGTGTTACTGTTATAGACGTTACTCTTGTGTTACTGTTATAGACGTTACTCTTGTGATACTGTTATAGATGTTACTCTTGTGTTACTGTTATAGATGTTACTCTTTTGTTACTGTTATAGGTATTAATCTTGTGTTACTGTTATAGACGTTACTCTTGTGATACTGTTATAGACGTTACTCTTGTGATACTGTTATAGATGTTACTCTTGTGTTACTGTTATAGATGTTACTCTTGTGTTACTGTTATAGGTATTACTCTTGTGTTACTGTTATAGACGTTACTCTTGTGATACTGTTATAGATGTTACTCTTGTGATACTGTTATAGATGTTACTCTTGTGATACTGTTATAGACGTTACTCTTGTGATACTGTTATAGATGTTACTCTTGTGTTACTGTTATAGATGTTACTCTTGTGTTACTGTTATAGATGTTACTCTTGTGTTACTGTTATAGATGTTACTCTTGTGATACTGTTATAGATGTTACTCTTGTGATACTGTTATAGATGTTACTCTTGTGATACTGTTATAGATGTTACTCTTGTGTTACTGTTATAGATGTTACTCTTGTGTTACTGTTATAGATATCACTCTTGTGTTATTGTTATAGATGTTACTCTTGTGTTACTGTTATAGATGTTACTCTTGTGTTACTGTTATAGATGTTACTCTTGTGTTACTGTTATAGATATCACTCTTGTGTTATTGTTATAGATGTTACTCTTGTGTTACTGTTATAGATGTTACTCTTGTGTTACTGTTATAGATATCACTCTTGTGTTATTGTTATAGATACTTTGTTTCTCTCAGAAACGTCTCTCAGAAAATTGAAGAATTATCACTGATAATCTTGCACTCTCACAAACATTACCTTCAAGGGGACAGAGGGGGGGGAGGGGGTTTATGAAATCTTGAAGCTTGTTAAGGGCTCTTGATCCAAGGAAGTAGCGCTAGTCTCCTTTGATGAAAACTTTAGCGCTGTACAATCTATTCGGGTTTAGAGCTTTTTTTTGAATAGGTATAATAATAATAATAACAATAATAATAATAATAATAATAATAATAATAATAATAATAGCAATAATATTAATAATAATAATAATAATAATAATAATAATAATAATAATAATAATAATAGCAATAATATTAATAATAATAAAAGCAATAACAATAATAATAATAATAATAATAATATTATTATTATTATTATTATTATTATTATTATTATTAATGCAAATTGTGAGTCACGATCATTCTACATCTATTCTTAGATTATCATTATTTATTACAATTATTATAATTCACTGTTATAGGAAAGCCGTAAGCCCGTAGGGGTTATACAGCAGCTGAGGAATGCGAGATAATCAGGTTTGATCCAAGAAAAGGGATGACCAGTTGCATTTCTTTGTATCAAGAGCCCATCACTACCCCCTCCCAGCCTTGATGGTGAGGCTGGTGATGATCATGTACACCCTCACACACACTCATTATATCTTGCTGCTGCTCACCACCATCAATCATAATCATTATCACCACCATTATCATCATAATCACCACCATCATCATACACTTGTCGTCATAATACGTTATGATCTAGAATCTGATCTCTCGTTCTCCAGGGCGCTGTCTGACCCCTGCGGATTTTCTACTCCCTCCATGAAATAATAAATCACCTGTGTCAACAATAGAATTATTTTTATGAGCCCTGACTGTATATAACAATCCTGGCATCATAACTTGTATAATTGTTCAGGTCAAGTTGTTTCCTGTGATCCAGGAGAGTCTGCAATCTCTTACTGACCTTGTAACCAACATTCTATGCAGTCTGCAAGACTGCATAGAAGAAATGGTCGCATCTATACTGAAAACTGTTCTTTTCCATATAGGCAGTGTATAAAAACATAAACACATATGCAGTTTAATGTGATCCTTTATTGACAGCGTTTCGCCCACACAGATCTACCTGGGGTGGAAGGTACTCCCGTACCTTCCACCCAAGGTAGTTCTGTTTGTGACTTGAAAAAGCCCACTGTGTGGGCGAAATGTTGTCAATAAAGGATCACATTAAACTGCCTATGTGTTTATGTTTCCATAGAGTCAGTGTTTTATACCATTTATTTTCAGGCAGTGTATAAGTAAATAAAAGCCTGATAACACATTTACACTACCATATACACAGGCGGACCCGCTTATATAGCAGGTTAGGTTTCGGTCTACTTCTGTTAGGTGAAACAGTCTCTTTTCGCTTTCAGATGCATATAAAAGCCTGATAACAATGAAAATTGAATAACAATGGTTATAAATGACCATAATTTTTAAAGGGGTGGACTGGTAAGCCAGCGGAAGGCCTCGGACAGATGACCGAAAGCTCCAAAGGCGGGTCATTATCTGACCAAGACCCGCGTCAGGAAACACTTGTCCTGTTTCCTGACGAACCTTACCTAACCTAACCTAGCCTGATAACATGTTCACACTACCATATATTAAACAACACAGCTAGATCTAAAAAATACATATATACAGTACACACAGTACTTACCTTCAAATATTTTCGTCCTCATCTCATAGTGAGTGGTGAATATATTCATTGCAGGAAGTCTGAATGAACGAAGAATGGGTATAATTGTAAACCGCCGTATTAGCGAAGTGCGTAAAGTGAAACGCTGTAAAACGGGGCCCGCCTGTATATGAAATGGTTATAATTATAACTATAATTTTTAATAGGATGGACCGGTAAGTCAGCGGAAGGCCTCGGTCAGATGACCGAGGCGGTGGATCATCACATGGCTAAGACCCGCGCCAGGAAACACATGTCCTGTTTCCTGACAAAAGTTACCTAACCTAACCTGTACTTTTCTTCCATAACTTTGCACCAATTGTGGTTAAATGTTTGCATATAGTGTGTTGTTTACGTGAGTTTCTTGCACACCATGTACAGTACTGGTTGCTCACTTGCACACCATGTACAGTACTGGTTGTTCACTTGTCATGAGGACTGATGTGTCTGCTGGAGGTAGTGGTGGTGGTGGTGGTGGAGCAGGTAGCTTCATTCATTAACTAGTAGGGTAGTGGAATTACTCTTGAACGAGCAAGATGCAGAAGAGGGAGGGGGTGGAGAGGAGGGAAGAGAAGTTAGAGGGCTGGAGAAGAAAGAGGAGGGAGGGAGAGAGAGAGAGAAAGAGTGGAGGAGGATAAGGGGGAAGAAAATGCGAGTAACAGAGCAGAGTAATTTAAGGGTGAGGAAAATTGGCCAGGGAAGGGAGGGGAGGGAAGGAGCAAAGGAGGGAGGGATGAATGGAGGAAGGGAAGGAAGGAGGGATAGAGGGTGTGAGGGAGCACAAGGCCATTGTTGCAGTCTTCAGGGAGACCAAGACCCCTACACCCCTCATCCCACCCTTCAAACACCCTCCCCCTCCCCCCCCCGCTCCATCCTTGATCATCTACCATTGATTTCTTAAAATTTATTTCTAACAGAGTTATCATCACGACAATTATGATAATCAATGCTACTGAAGGAAGGAAGGAAGGCAGGAAGGAAGGCAGGAAGGAAGGAAGGAAGGCAGGAAGGAAGGAAGGAAGGAAGGAAGGAAGGAAGGAAGGAAGTAAGGAAGGAAGGAAGGAAGGCAGGAAGGAAGGAAGGAAGGCAGGCTTCAGCAGCCACCAGAGTTACAACTCGACAAGAAGCAAGATAAAACATTAAGAAAGACCACAATACAAATTCGTCACTTCATGTGACATGTTTAGGTTATCCTGGAGGATAATTTACACCTATGTTACTATGTATGATAATATATTTAATTGTATTTATGTGTACTTGTACCTGCATAAACTTACTGACAGCTAAGTAAGATGTTGGTGTGAGGGAGGGAGGGAGGGTGGGAGAGAAGGAGGGAGGGAAGGAGGGAGGGAGGGAGAGAAGGAGGGAGAGAGGGAGAGAGACAATGGTGTATGATGCACAGGTTATCACTACTTTTGTACGAATTTTTCATGGAAAAATCTTGAAGAATGTTAGTGCACACACACACACACATACACACACACACACACACATACACACACACACACACACACACATACACACACACACACACACACACACACACACATACACACACACTCACACACATACACACTCACACACATACACACACACACACACACACACACACACACACAGCTGAGGGAGAGGACAAAAAAGCGAAAGGAGCTAGGAAAAGAGACAAGGAGGGAACCAGCAGAGGTCAGTCAGAGCAGGACAGAACAGCAAGGGCAAGCACACACACAACTACTCTCAGAACCACACAACCTATCACACCATCCCAACACACCCTACAATCCATACCCACAGCCTCCACCCAACACCAAGCTATAGAACCCCACAGTATGCCACCAGGTCTCCCCACAGTATGCCACCAGGTCTCCCACCCTCACAGGCCCCCCAAACCACAGTGTTGGAAAGGAAACTGAAGGTATGGTACACAAACGCTGATGGAATAACAAATAAGTGGGAGGAGTGGCAAGAAAGAGTCAAAGAAGCATCACCGGACATCATAGCTCTCACAGAAACCAAGCTTACAGGTATGATAACAGATGCCATCTTTCCAACGGGATACCAAATCCTGAGGAAAGACAGAGGGAACAGGGGGGGTGGAGGAGTGGCGTTGCTGATCAAAAATCGCTGGAATTTTGATGAGCTGGAGAGAGAAGATAGCGGAGAAGAAAGTGATTACATAGTGGGAACACTTCACTCTGGAGGTCCCAAGGTGGTAATAGCAGTGATGTATAACCCACCACAGAACAGCAGGAGGCCAAGGCAAGAGTACGACGAGAGCAATAGAGCGATGGTTGACACACTGGCTAGAGTGGCCAGAAGAGCTCATGCATGCAGGGCAAAGCTCCTGATCATGGGTGACTTTAACCACAAGGAGATAGATTGGGAGAACTTGGACCCACATGGGGGCCAAGATACTTGGAGGGCTAAGATGATGGAGGTGGTACTGGAGAACTTCATGTACCAACACGTAAGGGACACTACAAGAGAGAGAGGAGAGGATGAACCAGCAAGGCTGGACTTAGTATTCACCTTCAGTAGTGCAGATATCGAGGACATCACATATGAAAGACCCCTTGGGGCCAGTGACCATGTGGTTGTAAGCTTCGAATACACAGTAGAGCTACAAGTGGAGGGAGAAGCAGGAAGGCCAGGACGAATGAAGCCAAACTACAAGAAAGGGGACTACACAGGAATGAGGAACTACCTGAACGGGGTTCAGTGGGACAGAGAACTGGCAGGGAAACCAGTTAATGAGATGATGGAATATGTAGCAATAAAATGCAAGGAGGCTGAGGAGAGGTTTGTACCCAAGGGTAACAGGAGTAATGAAAAAGCCAGGATGAGCCCATGGTTTACCCAAAGGTGCAGGGAGGCAAAAACCAAGTGTGCTAGGGAATGGAAGAAATATAGAAGGCAAAGGACCCAGGAGAATAAGGAGAACAGTCGTAGAGCCAGAAATGAATATGCACAGATAAGAAGGGAGGCCCAAAGACAATATGAAAATGACATAGCAGCGAAAGCCAAATCTGACCCGAAACTGTTGTACAGCCACATCAGGAGGAAAACAACAGTCAAGGACCAGGTAATCAGGCTAAGGAAGGAAGGAGGAGAGACAACAGGAAATGACCGGGAAGTATGTGAAGAACTCAACAAGAGATTCAAAGAAGTGTTCACAGAGGAGACAGAAGGGACTCCAGAAAGACGGAGAGGTGGGGCACACCACCAAGTGCTGGACACAGTGCACACAACCGAGGAAGAAGTGAAGAGGATTCTGAGTGAGCTAGATACCTCAAAGGCAATGGGGCCAGATAACATCTCCCCATGGGTATTGAGAGAGGGAGCAGAGGCGCTATGTGTACCCCTAACAACAATATTCAATACATCTATCGAAACAGGGAGATTGCCTGAGGCATGGAAGACAGCAAATGTAGTCCCAATCTTTAAAAAAGGAGACAGACATGAAGCATTAAACTACAGACCAGTGTCACTGACATGTATAGTATGCAAAATCATGGAGAAGATTATCAGGAGAAGAGTGGTGGAACACCTAGAAAGGAATGATCTCATCAACAGCAGCCAGCATGGTTTCAGGGACGGGAAATCCTGTGTCACAAACCTACTGGAGTTCTATGACATGGTGACAGCAGTAAGACAAGAGAGAGAGGGGTGGGTGGATTGCATTTTCTTGGACTGCAAGAAGGCGTTTGACACAGTTCCACACAAGAGATTGGTGCAAAAACTGGAGGACCAAGCAGGGATAACAGGGAAGGCACTACAATGGATCAGGGAATACTTGTCAGGAAGACAGCAGCGAGTCATGGTACGTGGCGAGGTGTCAGAGTGGGCACCTGTGACCAGCGGGGTCCCGCAGGGGTCAGTCCTAGGACCAGTGCTGTTTCTGGTATTTGTGAACGACATGACGGAAGGAATAGACTCTGAGGTGTCCCTGTTTGCAGATGACGTGAAGTTGATGAGAAGAATACACTCGATCGAAGACCAGGCAGAACTACAAAGGGATCTGGACAGGCTGCAGAACTGGTCCAGCAATTGGCTCCTGGAGTTCAATCCCACCAAGTGCAAAGTCATGAAGATTGGGGAAGGGCAAAGAAGGCCGCAGACGGAGTACAGTCTAGGGGGTCAGAGACTACAAACCTCACTCAAGGAAAAAGATCTTGGGGTGAGTATAACACCAGGCACATCTCCTGAAGCGCACATCAACCAAATAACTGCTGCAGCATATGGGCGCCTAGCAAACCTCAGAACAGCATTCCGACATCTTAATAAGGAATCGTTCAGGACCCTGTACACCGTGTACGTTAGGCCCATATTGGAGTATGCGGCACCAGTTTGGAACCCACACCTAGCCAAGCACGTGAAGAAACTAGAGAAAGTGCAAAGGTTTGCAACAAGACTAGTCCCAGAGCTAAGAGGTATGTCCTACGAGGAGAGGTTAAGGGAAAT
This sequence comes from Cherax quadricarinatus, assembly GCF_038502225.1. Taxonomy (NCBI): domain Eukaryota; kingdom Metazoa; phylum Arthropoda; class Malacostraca; order Decapoda; family Parastacidae; genus Cherax; species Cherax quadricarinatus. Next base: position 682,797 of record NC_091314.1, on the reverse strand, counting down.
CAACCTGACGACACTGGAGGACAGGAGAGATAGGGGGAACATGATAACGACATACAAAATACTGAGAGGAATTGACAAGGTGGACAAAGACAGGATGTTCCAGAGATTGGACACAGTAACAAGGGGACACAGTTGGAAGTTGAAGACACAGATGAATCACAGGGATGTTAGGAAGTATTTCTTCAGTCACAGAGTAGTCACTAAGTGGAATAGTTTGGGAAGCGATGTAGTGGAGGCAGGATCCATACATAGCTTTAAGCAGAGGTATGATAAAGCTCACGGCTCAGGGAGAGTGACCTAGTAGCGATCAATGAAGAGGCGGGTCCAGGAGCTCGGACTCGACCCCCGCAACCTCAACTAGGTGAGTACAACTAGGTGAGTACACACACACACACATATACACACACACATACACACACACACATACACACATACACACATACACACATACACACACACACACATACACACATACACACATACACACATACACACACACACACACACACACACACACACATACACACATACACACATACACACATACACACACACACACACATACACACACACACACACACACACACACGCACACACACACACACACACACACACACACACACACACACACACACACACACACACACACACACACACACACACACACACACACACATACACACAGAGGCGCTATGTGTACCCCTAACAACAATATTCAATACATCTATCGAAACGGAGATTGCCTGAGGCATGGAAGACAGCAAATGTAGTCCCAATCTTTAAAAAAGGAGACAGACATGAAGCACTAAACTACAGACCAGTGTCACTGACATGTATAGTATGCAAAGTCATGGAGAAGATTGTAAGGAGAAGAGTGGTGGAACACCTAGAAAGGAATGATCTCATCAACAGCAGCCAACATGGTTTCAGGGATGGGAAATCCTGTGTCACAAACCTAGTGGAGTTCTATGACATGGTGACAGCAGTAAGACAAGAGAGAGAGAGGGGTGGGTGGATTGCATATTCTTGGACTGCAAGAAGGCGTTTGACACAGTTCCACACAAGAGATTAGTGCAAAAACTGGAGGACCAAGCAGGGATGACAGGGAGGGCACTACAATGGATCAGGGAATACTGGAATACTTGTCAGGAAGATAGCAGCGAGTCATGGTACGTGGCGAGGTGTCAGGGTGGGCACCTGTGACCAGCGGGGTTCCACAGGGGTCAGTCCTAGGACCAGTGCTGTTTCTGGTATCTGTGAACGACATGACGGAAGGAATAGACTCCGAGGTGTCTCTGTTTGCAGATGACGTGAAGTTGATGAGAAGAATTCACTCGATCGAAGATCAGGCAGAACTACAAAGGGATCTGGACAGGCTGCAGACCTGGTCCAGTAATTGGCTACCGGAGTTCAATCCCACCAAGTGCAAAGTCATGAAGATTGGGGAAGGGCAAAGAAGGCCGCAGACGGAGTACAGTCTAGGGGGCTAGAGACTACAAACCTCACTCAAGGAAAAAGATCTTGGGGTGAGTATAACACCAGGCACATCTCCTGAAGTGCACATCAACCAAATAACGGCTGCAGCATATGGGCGCCTAGCAAACCTCAGAACAGCATTCCGACATCTTAATAAGGAACCGTTCAGGACCCTGTACACCGTGTACGTTAGGCCCATATTGGAGCATGCGGCACCAGTTTGGAACCCACACTTAGCCAAGCACGTAAAGAAACTAGAGGAAAGTGCAAAGGTTTGCAACAAGACTAGTCCCAAAGCTAAGAGGTATGTCCGACTAGAAGAGGTTAAGGGAAATCAACTTGACGACACTGGAGGACAGGAGAGATAGGGGGGACATGATAACGACATACAAAATACTGAGAGGAATTGACAAGGTGGACAAAGACAGAGATTGGACACAGTGACAATTGGAAGTTGAAGACGCAGATGAATAACAGGGATGTTAGGAAGTATTTCTTCAGCCACAGAGTAGTCAGGAAGTGGAATAGTTTGGGAAGCGATATAGTGGAGGAGGACCCATACATAGCTTTAAGTAGAGGTATGATAAAGCTCACGGTTCAGGGAGAGTGACCTAGTAGCGACCAGTAAAGAGGCGGGGCCAGGAGCTCGGACTCGACCCCCGCAACCCTGATCACTCCCTACACCACTTAAGGGAAAAAGAAGATATTTACGTCCCCATCACCCAGCCTTTACCATCACCCAGCCTTTACCATCACCCAGCCTTTACCATCACCATCACCCAGCCTTTACCATCACCCAGCCTTTACCATCACCCAGCCTTTACCATCACCCAGCCTTTACCATCACCCAGCCTTTACCATCACCCAGCCTTTACCATCACCCAGTCTTTACCATCACCCAGCCTTTACCATCACCCAGCCTTTACCATCACCCAGCCTTTACCATCACCCAGCCTTTACCATCACCCAGCCTTTACCATCACCCAGCCTTTACCATCACCCAGCCTTTACCATCACCCAGCCTTTACCATCACCCAGCCTTTACCATCACCCAGCCTTTACCATCACCCAGCCTTTACCATCACCCAGCCTTTACCATCACCCAGCCTTTACCATCACCCAGCCTTTACCATCACCCAGCCTTTACTATCACCCAGTCTTTACCATCACCATCACCCAGCCTTTACCATCACCATCACCCAGCCTTTACCATCACCTAGCCTTTACCATCACCATCACCCAGCCTTTACCATCACCCAGCCTTTACCATCACCCAACCTTTACCATCACCCAGCCTTTACCATCACCCAGCCTTTACCATCACCCAGCCTTTACCATCACCCAGCCTTTACCATCACCCAGCCTTTACCATCACCCAGCCTTTACCATCACCCAGCCTTTACCATCACCCAGCCTTCACCATCACCCAGCCTCTACCATCACCCAGCCTATACCATCACCCAGCCTTTACCATCACCCAGCCTTTACCATCACCCAGCCTTTACCATCACCCAGCCTTTACCATCACCCAGCCTTTACCATCACCCAGCCTTTACCATCACCCAGCCTTCACTATCACCCAGCCTTTACCATCGCCCAGCCTTCACTATCACCCAGCCTTCACCATCACCCAGCCTTCACTATCACCCAGCCTTCACCATCACCCAGCCTTCACCATCACCCAGCCTTTACCATCACCCAGCCTTTATCATCACCCAGCCTTCACTATCACCCAGCCTTCACCATCACCCAGCCTTCACTATCACCCAGCTTTCACCATCACCCAGCCTTCACCATCACAAAACTTCACCATCACCCAACCTTCACCATCACCCAGCCTTCACCATCACCCAGCCTTCACCATCACCCAGCCTTCACCATCACCCAGCCTTCACCATCACCCCAGCCTTCACCATCACCCAACCTTCACCATCACCCAGCCTTCACTATCACAAAGCCTTCACCATCACCCAGCCTTCACCATCACCCAGCCTTCACCATCACCCAACCTTCACTATCACCCAGCCTTCACCATCACCCAGCCTTCACCATCACAAAGCCTTCATCATCACCCAACCTTCACCATCACCCAACCTTCACTATCACCCAGCCTTCACCATCACCCAGCCTTCACCATCACCCAGCCTTCACCATCACCCAGCCTTCACCATCACCCAGCCTTCACCATCACCCAGCCTTCACTATCACCCAGCCTTCACCATCACCCAGCCTTCACCATCACCCAGCCTTCACCATCACCCAGCCTTCACCATCACCCAGCCTTCACCATCACCCAGCCTTCACCATCACCCAACCTTCACCATCACCCAGCCTTCACCATCACCCAGCCTTCACCATCACCCAGCCTTCACCATCACCCAGCCTTCACCATCACCCAACCTTCACCATCACCCAGCCTTCACCATCACCCAGCCTTCACCATCACCCAGCCTTCACCATCACCCAGCCTTCACCATCACCCAGCCTTCACCATCACCCAGCCTTCACCATCACCCAGCCTTCACCATCACCCAGCCTTCACCATCACCCAGCCTTCACCATCACCCAGCCTTCACCATCACCCAGCCTTCACCATCACCCAGCCTTCACCATCACCCAGCCTTCACCATCACCCAGCATTCACCATCACCCAGCCTTCACCATCACCCAGCCTTCACCATCACCCAGCATTCACCATCACCCAGCCTTCACCATCACCCAGCCTTCACCATCACCCAGCCTTCACCATCACAAAACCTTCACCATCACCCAGCCTTCACCATCACCCAGCCTTCACCATCACTCAGCCTTCACCATCACCCAGCCTTCACCATCACCCAGCCTTCACCATCACCCAGCCTTCACTATCACCCAGCCTTCACCATCACCCAGCCTTCACCATCACCCAGCATTCACCATCACCCAGCCTTCACCATCACCCAGCCTTCACCATCACCCAGCCTTCACCATCACCCAGCCTTCACCATCACCCAGCCTTCACCATCACCCAGCCTTTACCATCACCCAGCCTTCACCATCACCCAGCCTTCACCATCACCCCAGCCTTCATCATCACCCAACCTTCACCATCACCCAGCCTTCACCATCACCCAGCCTTCACCATCACCCAACCTTCACTATCACCCAGCCTTCACCATCACCCAGCCTTCACCATCACCCCAGCCTTCATCATCACCCAACCTTCACCATCACCCAACCTTCACTATCACCCAGCCTTCACCATCACCCAGCCTTCACCATCACCCAGCCTTCACCATCACCCAGCCTTCACCATCACCCAGCCTTCACCATCACCCAGCCTTCACTATCACCCAGCCTTCACCATCACCCAGCCTTCACCATCACCCAGCATTCACCATCACCCAGCCTTCACCATCACAAAGCCTTCACCATCACCCACCTTCACCATCACCCAACCTTCACCATCACCCAGCCTTCACCATCACCCAGCCTTCACCATCACCCAGCCTTCACCATCACGCAGCCTTCACCATCACCCAGCCTTCACCATCACCCAGCCTTCACCATCACCCAGCCTTCACCATCACCCCTTCACCATCACCCAGCCTTCACCATCACCCAGCATTCACCATCACCCAACCTTCACCATCACCCAGCCTTCACCATCACCCAGCCTTCACCATCACCCAGCCTTCACCATCACCCAACCTTCACCATCACCCAGCCTTCACCATCACCCAGCCTTCACCATCACCCAGCCTTCACCATCACCCAGCCTTCACCATCACCCAACCTTCACCATCACCCAGCCTTCACCATCACCCAACCTTCACCATCACCCAGCCTTCACCATCACCCAACCTTCACCATCACCCAGCCTTCACCATCACCCAACCTTCACCATCACCCAACCTTCACCATCACCCAGCCTTCACCATCATCACCCAGCCTTCACCATCACCTAGCCTTCACCATCACCCAACCTTCACCATCACCCAGCCTTCACCATCACCCACCCTTCACCATCACCCACCCTTCACCATCACCCAGCAGTCTTCACCATCACCCAGCCTTCACCATCACCCAACCTTCACCATCACCCAACCTTCACCATCACCCAGTCTTCACCATCACCCAACCTTCACCATCACCCAACCTTCACCATCACCCAACCTTCACCATCACCCAGTCTTCACCATCACCCAACCTTCACTATCACCCAGCATTCACCATCACCCAACCTTTACCATCACCCAGTCTTCACCATCACGCAGCCTTCACCATCACCATACACCTTCACCATCACCCAACCTTCACCATCACCCAGCCTTCACCATCACCCAGCCTTCACCATCACCCAGCCTTCACCATCACCCAACCTTCACCATCACCCAGCCTTCACCATCACCCAGCCTTCACCATCACCCAACCTTCACCATCACCCAACCTTCACCATCACCACCTTCACCATCACCCAGCCTTCACCATCACCCAGCCTTCACTATCACCCAACCTTCACCATCACCCAGCCTTCACCATCACCCAACCTTCACCATCACCCAGCATTCACCATCACCCAGCCTTCACCATCACCCAACCTTCACCATCACCCAACCTTCACCATCACCCAGCATTCACCATCACCCAGCCTTCACCATCACCCAACCTTCACCATCACCCAGCCTTCACCATCACCCAACCTTCACCATCACCCAACCTTCACCATCACCCAACCTTCACCATCACCCAACCTTCACCATCACCCAACCTTCACCATCACCCAACCTTCACCATCACCCAACCTTCACCATCACCCAACCTTCACCATCACCCAGCCTTCACCATCACCCAACCTTCACCATCACGCAACCTTCACCATCACCCAGCCTTCACCATCACGCAACCTTCACCATCACCCAACCTTCACCATCACCCAACCTTCACCATCACGCAGCCTTCACCATCACCCAACCTTCACCATCACCCAACCTTCACCATCACCCAGCATTCACCATCACCCAACCTTCACCATCACGCAGCCTTCACCATCACCCAACCTTCACCATCACCCAACCTTCACCATCACCCAACCTTCACCATCACCCAGCCTTCACCATCACCCAACCTTCACCATCACCCAACCTTCACCATCACCCAACCTTCACCATCACCCAACCTTCACCATCACCCAGCCTTCACCATCACCCAGCCTTCACCATCACGCAGCCTTCACCATCACCCAACCTTCACCATCACGCAGCCTTCACCATCACCCAACCTTCACCATCACCCAACTTTCACCATCACCCAGCCTTCACCATCACCCAGCCTTCACCATCACCCAGCCTTCACCATCACGCAGCCTTCCCCATCACCCAACCTTCACCATCACCCAACCTTCACCATCACCCAGCCTTCACCATCACCCAGCCTTCACCATCACGCAGCCTTCACCATCACCCAACCTTCACCATCACCCAGCCTTCACCATCACCCAACCTTCACCATCACGCAGCCTTCACCATCACCCAACCTTCACCATCACCCAACCTTCACCATCACCCAACCTTCACCATCACCCAACCTTCACCATCACCCAGCCTTCACCATCACCCAGCCTTCACCATCACCCAGCCTTCACCATCACCCAGACTTCACCATCACGCAGCCTTCACCATCACCCAGCCTTCACCATCACGCAGCCTTCACCATCACCCAGCCTTCACCATCACGCAACCTTCACCATCACCCAACCTTCACCATCACCCAACCTTCACCATCACCCAGCCTTCACCATCACCCAACCTTCACCATCACCCAGCCTTCACCATCACCCAGCCTTCACCATCACCCAACCTTCACCATCACCCAGCCTTCACCATCACCCAGCCTTCACCATCACCCAGCCTTCACCATCACCCAGCCTTCACCATCACCCAGCCTTCACCATCACCCAGCCTTCACCATCACCCAGCCTTCACCATCACCCAGCCTTCACCATCACCCAACCTTCACCATCACCCAGCCTTCACCATCACCCAGCCTTCACCATCACCCAGCCTTCACCATCACCCAGCCTTCACCATCACCCAGCCTTCACCATCACCCAGCCTTCACCATCACCCAGCCTTCACCATCACCCAGCCTTCACCATCACCCAGCCTTCACCATCACCCAGCCTTCACCATCACCCAGCCTTCACCATCACGCAGCCTTCACCATCACCCAACCTTCACCATCACGCAGCCTTCACCATCACCCAACCTTCACCATCACCCAGCCTTCACCATCACCCAACCTTCACCATCACCCAACCTTCACCATCACCCAACCTTCACCATCACCCAACCTTCACCATCACCCAGCCTTCACCATCACCCAGCCTTCACCATCACCCAGCCTTCACCATCACCCAGACTTCACCATCACGCAGCCTTCACCATCACCCAGCCTTCACCATCACGCAGCCTTCACCATCACCCAGCCTTCACCATCACGCAACCTTCACCATCACCCAACCTTCACCATCACGCAACCTTCACCATCACCCAGCCTTCACCATCACCCAACCTTCACCATCACCCAGCCTTCACCATCACCCAGCCTTCACCATCACCCAACCTTCACCATCACCCAGCCTTCACCATCACCCAGCCTTCACCATCACCCAGCCTTCACCATCACCCAGCCTTCACCATCACCCAGCCTTCACCATCACCCAGCCTTCACCATCACCCAGCCTTCACCATCACCCAGCCTTCACCATCACCCAGCCTTCACCATCACCCAACCTTCACCATCACCCAGCCTTCACCATCACCCAGCCTTCACCATCACCCAGCCTTCACCATCACCCAGCCTTCACCATCACCCAGCCTTCACCATCACCCAGCCTTCACCATCACCCAGCCTTCACCATCACCCAGCCTTCACCATCACCCAGCCTTCACCATCACCCAGCCTTCACCATCACCCAGCCTTCACCATCACCCAGCCTTCACCATCACCCAGCCTTCACCATCACGCAGCCTTCACCATCACCCAACCTTCACCATCACCCAGCCTTCACCATCACCCAGCCTTCACCATCACCCAGCCTTCACCATCACCCAGCCTTCACCATCACGCAGCCTTCACCATCACCCAACCTTCACCATCACCCAGCCTTCACCATCACCCAGCCTTCACCATCACCCAGCCTTCACCATCACCCAGCCTTCACCATCACCCAGCCTTCACCATCACCCAGCCTTCACCATCACCCAGCCTTCACCATCACCCAGCCTTCACCATCACCCAGCCTTCACCATCACCCAGCCTTCACCATCACGCACCATCACCCAGCCTTCACCATCACCCAGCCTTCACCATCACCCAACCTTCACCATCACCCAGCCTTCACCATCACCCAGCCTTCACCATCACCCAGCCTTCACCATCACCCAACCTTCACCATCACCCAGCCTTCACCATCACCCAACCTTCACCATCACCCAACCTTCACCATCACCCAGCCTTCACCATCACCCAACCTTCACCATCACCCAGCCTTCACCATCACCCAACCTTCACCATCACCCAGCCTTCATCACCCAACCTTCACCATCACCCAGCCTTCACCATCACCCAGCCTTCACCATCACTCAGTCTTCACCATCACCCAGCCTTCACCATCACCCAGCCTTCACCATCACCCAGCCTTCACCATCACCCAACCTTCACCATCACCCAGCCTTCACCATCACCCAGCCTTCACCATCACCCAACCTTCACCATCACCCAGCCTTCACCATCACCCAGCCTTCACCATCACCCAACCTTCACCATCACCCAGCCTTCACCATCACCCAGCCTTCACCATCACCCAGCCTTCACCATCACCCAACCTTCACCATCACCCAACCTTCACCATCACCCAGCCTTCACCATCACCCAACCTTCACCATCACCCAGCCTTCACCATCCACCTTCACATCAACAACCTTTCACCATCACCATCACCCACCTTCACCATCACACAACCTTCACCATCACCCAACCTTCACCATCACCCAACCTTCACCATCACCCAACCTTCACCATCACCCAACCTTCACCATCACCCAGCCTACACCATCACCCAACCTTCACCATCACCCAACCTTCACCATCACCCAACCTTCACCCATCACCATCCCAACCTTCACCATCACCCAACCTTCACCATCACCCAGCCTTTACCATCACCCAACCTTCACCATCACCCACCTTCACCATCCAACCTTCACCATCCAACCTTCACCATCCCAACCTTCACCATCACCCAGCCTTCACCATCAACAACCTTCACCATCACCCAACCTTCACCATCACCCAACCTTCACCATCACCCAACCTTCACCATCACCCAACCTTCACCATCACCCAACCTTCACCACCTTCACCATCCAACCTTCACCATCACCCAACCTTCACCATCACCCAACCTTCACCATCACCCAACCTTCACCATCACCCAACCTTCACCATCACCCAACCTTCACCATCCAACCTTCACCATCACCAACCTTCACCATCACCCAACCTTCACCATCACCCAACCTTCACCATCACCCAACCTTCACCATCACCCAACCTTCACCATCAACAACCTTCACCATCAACAACCTTCACCATCACACAACCTTCACCATCACCCAGCCTTCACCATCACACAACCTTCACCATCACCCAACCTTCACCATCACCCAACCTTCACCATCACCCAACCTTCACCATCACCCAACCTTCACCATCACCCAACCTTCACCATCAACAACCTTCACCATCACCCAACCTTCACCATCACCCAACCTTCACCATCACCCAACCTTCACCATCACCCAACCTTCACCATCACCCAACCTTCACCATCACCCAACCTTCACCATCAACAACCTTCACCATCACCCAACCTTCACCATCACCCAACCTTCACCATCACCCAACCTTCACCATCACCCAACCTTCACCATCAACAACCTTCACCATCAACAACCTTCACCATCACCCAACCTTCACCATCACCCAACCTTCATCAACCTTCACATCACACAACCTTCAACCTTCACCATCACCCAACCTTCACCATCACCCAACCTTCACCATCACCCAACCTTCACCATCACCCAACCTTCACCATCACCCAACCTTCACCATCACCCAACCTTCACCATCACCCAACCTTCACCATCACCCAACCTTCACCCATCACCCAACCTTCACCATCACCCAACCTTCACCATCACCCAACCTTCACCATCACCCAACCTTCACCATCACCCAACCTTCACCATCACCCAACCTTCACCATCACCCAACCTTCACCATCACCCAACCTTCACCATCACCCAACCTTCACCATCACCCAACCTTCACCATCACCCAACCTTCACCATCACCCAACCTTCACCATCACCCAACCTTCACCATCACACAACCTTCACCATCACCCAACCTTCACCATCACCCAACCTTCACCATCACCCAACCTTCACCATCACACAACCTTCACCATCACACAACCTTCACCATCACACAACCTTCACCATCACACAACCTTCACCATCACACAACCTTCACCATCACACAACCTTCACCATCACACAACCTTCACCATCACACAACCTTCACCATCACACAACCTTCACCATCACACAACCTTCACCATCACCCAACCTTCACCATCACACAACCTTCACCATCACCCAACCTTCACCATCACCCAACCTTCACCATCACCCAACCTTCACCATCAACAACCTTCACCATCAACAACCTTCACCATCACCCAACCTTCACCATCACCCAACCTTCACCATCACCCAACCTTCACCATCACACAACCTTCACCATCACACAACCTTCACCATCACACAACCTTCACCATCACACAACCTTCACCATCACACAACCTTCACCATCACACAACCTTCACCATCACACAATCTTCACAACACAACCTTCACCATCACAACACAACCTTCACCATCACACAACTTCACCATCACCCAACCTTCACCATCACCCAACCTTCACCATCACCCAACCTTCACCATCACACAACCTTCACCATCACACAACCTTCACCATCACACAACCTTCACCATCACCCAACCTTCACCATCACCCAACCTTCACCATCACCCAACCTTCACCATCAACAACCTTCACCATCACCCAACCTTCACCATCACACAACCTCACACCATCACACAACCTTCACCATCACAACCTTCACCATCACACAACCCTTCACCATCACACAACCTTCACCATCACACAACCTTCACCATCACACAACCTTCACCATCACACAACCTTCACCATCACACAACCTTCACCATCACACAACCTTCACCATCACACAACCTTCACCATCACACAACCTTCACCATCACACAACCTTCACCATCACACAACCTTCACCATCACCATACACACCTTAAGTTTCTAACGAGAGAGAAACTTGCTCTCTTTTTTATAATTCACTTTCCACATGATTCCTCAACTTCCCTCATTTTAGCAACTCTGACAACTTTAGTAAGCTCTCTCTCTCTCTCTCTCTGTCTCTGTCTCTCTCTCTCTCTCTCTCTCTGTCTCTGTCTCTGTCTCTCTCTCTCTCTGTCTCTCTCTCTCTCTCTCTCTATCTCTCTCTCTCTCTCTCTCTCTCTCTCTCTCTCTCTCTCTCTGTCTCTCTCTCTCTCTCTCTGTCTCTCTCTCTCTCTCTCTCTCTCTCTCTCTCTCTCTCTCTCTCTCTCTCTCTCTCTCTCTCTCTCTCTCTCTCTCTCACACACACACACACACACACGAGGGGTCACAACTTGAAGACTCGGATGAGTCACAGGGATGTTAGGAAGTATTTCTTCAGTCACAGAGTTGTCAGGAAGTGGAACACTCTGGAGAGTTATATAGTGGAGGCAGGATCTGAACGTAGTTTTAAGAAGAGATACGATAAAGCTCATGGATCAGGGAGAGAGTGGCATAATGGGGACCAGTGAAGAGGCGGGACCAGGAGCTACGAATCGACCCCTGCAACCACTATTAGGTGAGTACACAGTATGCATACCTTACAGAGTGCTGCGAGCCATACTAGACTACTTACCTGGAGTCTACCTGGAGGGTATTCTACCTGGAAGGTATTCCGGGGATCAACGCCCCCTTGGCCCGGTCAACGACCAGGCCTCCCGGTGGATCAGGGCCTGATCAACCATGCTGTTACTCCTGGCCGCAATTAGTCCAACGTACGAACCACAACAACCTCTCAATCTTATATACACAGTAAACACAACTACACATAGTGATATTATACAAGTATAATTTCTTACGACAACACCAACACTAAGAAAAAAAAGATTAGGTATATCATTATCCTGTTTCATTAAAACAATAAGAGAGTGTGTGCAAGTGGTAATAATGTGAACTAAACGTTACAGTCTCGCTGCCAAGGAACTGGCATCACGGCTGAGCATTTTCACTCATGATACAACTTATACAGACCATAGCTGACATCAGTGATATACTATATAGAAAGCCCCTGGTTATGCAGAGCATTACGGGCAAATTAGGTTAATTTTGTCCCCAGGATCCGATCCACACCAGTCGACTAACACCCAGGTACCTATTTACTGCTTGGTGAACAGGGACAGGTGTCTTAATGAAACATGTCCACTGTTTTCATCAATACCGGGGATCGAACCACACATCAGTGTGTGAGCTGAGTGCACTACCAACCGAGCTACGGGATAATATTCTCACTTGAGCACGGTAGGGAGGACCCAGGCTTGTGGTTAACACTAGCCCAGGGAAGTGTGTTGTAATATACTAATGGTCTTCCTGGATGACGCTCTTGGCGTCAGTGAACACTGTTACAGTATTCTGCTCTAGTGATTGTGTGCGTTAAACACACACACACACACACACACACACACACACACACACACACACACACACACACACACCAACAGTGACCACCCCACAACAGTGATAAAATGTTATGCTCCAGGGACTGTATATACACGTTATACACACATTAACAGTGACCACCCCACAAGAGCATTCTTATAACACGACACAAATATAGCAACCTTGCTTATTTAACTAGCTTCTACAATACTGAGGATGAGAGTTCCTGCAAGAATGGTGCAGCCAGCACACAGCTAGCTGTTGGGCCGCCATCCGAGGGCATACGCAGGTGTGGGAGCTTCTAAGCTAATTTCATTCTCATCCCTGTTTGGTGTACTAGCCTCACGAGCAGTATTTATATATTATTGTAACCACGAACGAGTGGTATTGATCAATAACAACACTGCGCTAGCCAAGGATTCGAACCCATGTTGTACTGGCCTGCCTCATAGTTCGCTAGCGCAGTGTTGTTATTGATCAATACCACTCGTTCGTGGTTACAATAATATATAAAATGCCGCTCGTGAGGCTAGTACACCAAACAGGGATGAGAATGAAATTAGCTTAGAAGCTCCCACACCTGCGAATGCCCTCGGATGGCGGCCCAACAGCTGAAGTGCAATGCTGGCTGCCTGCATTCCTAGGGTTAGGTGGTCCTGTGGTTTAAAGCGTCATGTGGTTCTCGCTTACCATGAGGCAGACCAGTACAACATGGGTTCGAATCCTTGGCTTGCGCAGTGTTGTTATTGATATATATATGTGTGTGTGTGTGTTTGTGTTTGTTTTATAAATTAGGTGTAAATGCAACCCAGGATATTCACTCAATTGGCAAGCTCTAAACCTCTAATAGTCAACCTCACACTCCACACATTAGTAAACCAAGTACATAACTAAGCAGAAGACCTACTCGCACAGCAGTAGTGCAGAAGATAGAGTGGTACACTGAGTGTAGGATATGGTGGCCATAGCGTGGAACACCAACGTTAATAACATTCCTCATCAGTATGATTGCATGTTTTCCAGAGTCTGGTTTACCACAGCCAGTCCAGGGAAAACCGGGCTGACGGGGTCCTGTCTTCAGGGAGACGGGGTCCTGTCTTCAGGGAGAGACGGGGTTCTGTCTTCAGGGAGACGGGGTCCTGTCTTCAGGGAGACGGGGTCCTGTCTTCAGGGAGACGGAGTTCTGTCTTCAGGGAGAGACGGGGTTCTGTCTTCAGGGAGAGACGGGGTTCTGTCTTCAGGGAGACGGGGTCCTGTCTTCAGGGAGACGGGGTTCTGTCTTCAGGGAGAGACGGGGTTCTGTCTTCAGGGAGACGGGGTTCTGTCTTCAGGGAGAGACGGGGTTCTGTCTTCAGGGAGACGGGGTCTTGTCTTCAGGGAGAAACGGGGCCCTGTCTTCAGGGAGAGACGGGGTTCTGTCTTCAGGGAGAGACGGGATTCTGTCTTCAGGGAGAGACGGGGTTCTGTCTTCAGGGAGAGACGGGGTTCTGTCTTCAGGGAGAAACGGGGTCCTGTCTTCAGGGAGAGACGGGGTTCTGTCTTCGGGGAGAGACGGGGTTCTGTCTTCAGGGGAGACGGGGTTCTGTTTTCGGGGAGAGACGGGGTTCTGTCTTCAGGGAGAAACGGGGCCCTGTCTTCAGGGAGAGACGGGGTTCTGTCTTCAGGGAGAGACGGATTCTGTCTTCAGGGAGAAACGAGGGTTCCTGTCTTCAGGGAGAGACGGGGTTCTGTCTTCAGGGAGACGGGGTCTTGTCTTCAGGGAGAAAGGGGGCCCTGTCTTCAGGGAGAGACGGGGTTCTGTCTTCGGGGAGAGACGGGGTTCTGTCTTCAGGGAGAGACGGGGTTCTGTCTTCGGGGAGAGACGGGGTTCTGTCTTCAGGGAGAGACGGGGTTCTGTTTTCGGGGAGAGACGGGGTTCTGTCTTCAGGGAGAAACGGGGTCCTGTCTTCAGGGAGAGACGGGGCTCTGTCTTCAGGGAGAGACGGGATTCTGTCTTCAGGGAGAGACGGGGTTCTGTCTTCAGGGAGAGACGGGGTTCTGTCTTCAGGGAGACGGGGTCTTGTCTTCAGGGAGAAACGGGGCCCTGTCTTCAGGGAGAGACGGGGTTCTGTCTTCAGGGAGAGACGGGATTCTGTCTTCAGGGAGAGACGGGGTTCTGTCTTCAGGGAGAGACGGGGTTCTGTCTTCAGGGAGAGACGGGGTTCTGTCTTCAGGGAGAGACGGGGTTCTGTCTTCACGGAGAGACGGAGTTCTGTCTTCAGGGAGAGACGGGGTTCTGTCTTCAGGGAGAGACGGGGTTCTGTCTTCAGGGAGAGACAGGGTTCTGTCCTCAGGGAGACACGGGGACGAAGAGGACAAAGATGGAGAGAAGAGGCGGAAAAGAATGGAAAGAGGAGGCAAATGATCTGAAAGGGGACACCACCAACATCCTCACCAACACACTCACCAACACTACACCAACACCCTCACCAATACTACGCTACACCAACGGTACACCGACATACTCACCAACGGTACACCAACATCCTCACCAACACACTCACCAACACTACACCAACACCCTCACCAACACTACGCTACACCAACGGTACACCACCACACTCACCAATACTACATTACACCAGCAGTATACTACAACACTATACTACACCAACACACTTACAACACTACACAAAGACACTTACCAACGGTACACCGACATACTCACCAACGGTACACCAACATACTCACCAACGGTACACCAACATACTCACCAACTGTACACCAACACATTCACTAATACTACACTACACCAACACACTCACCAACACTACACCAACACATTCACCAACGGTATACCAACACACTCACCAGCAGGACACTATACCAACACACTCATCAACGCTACACCAAGACACTCACCAACACTACACCAACACACTCACAAGGGGTACACCAACACACTCACCAACATTACACTACACCAACATACTCACCAACGGTACACCAACATACTCACCAACTGTACACCAACACATTCACTAATACTACACTACACCAACACACTCACCAACACTACACCAACACATTCACCAACGGTATACCAACACACTCACCAGCAGGACACTATACCAACACACTCATCAACGCTACACCAAGACACTCACCAACACTACACCAACATACTCACCAACGCTACACTAACACATTCACCAACACTACACCAACACCCTCACAAACACTACACCAACACACTCACCAACACTACATCAACACACCAACACTACATCAACACACTCACCAACACTACACCAACACACTCACCAACACTACACCAACACACTCACCAACACACTCACCAACACTACACTAACACACTCACCACCACTACACCAACACACCAACACACCAACACTACACTAACACACCAACACTACGCGAACACTATCACCAACACACTCACCAACACTTCACCAACACACCAACACTATCACCAACACACTCACCAACACTATCACCAACACTATCACCAACATTATCACCAACACTACACCAACACTATCACCAACATTATCACCAACGCTACGCCAACACTATCACCAACACTATCACCAACATTATCACCAACACACTCACCAACACTATCACCAACACTATCACCAACACTATCACCAATACTATCGCCAACACTATCACCAACACACTCACCAACACTATCACCAACACTATCACCAACACTATCACCAACACTATCACCAACACTACACCAACACTATCACCAACACTATCACCAACATTATCACCAACACACTCACCAACACACTCACCAACACACTCACCAACACTGTCACCAACACTATCACCAACACACTCACCAACACTATCACCAACACTATCACCAACACTATCACCAAAACTATCACCAACACTATCACCAACACTATCACCAACACACTCACCAACACTATCACCAACACTATCACCAACACTATCACCAACACTATCACCAACACTACACCAACACTATCACCAACATTATCACCAACACACTCACCAACACACTCACCAACACACTCACCAACACTATCACCAACACACTCACCAACACTATCAACACTATCACCAACACTATCACCAACACTCACCAAAACTATCACCAACACTATCACCAACACACTCACCAACATTATCACCAACACTATCACCAACACTATCACCAACACTACACCAACACTATCACCAACACTATCACCAACATTATCACCAACACACTCACCAACACACTCACCAACACTATCATCAACACACTCACCAACACTATCACCAACACTATCACCAACACTATCACCAAAACTATCACCAACACTATCACCAACACACTCACCAACACTATCACCAACACTATCACCAACACTATCACCAGCACTATCACCAACACTACACCAACACTATCACCAACACTATCACCAACATTATCACCAACACACTCACCAACACACTCACCAACACTATCACCAACACTATCACCAACACACTCACCAACACTATCACCAACACTATCACCAACACTATCACCAACACTATCACCAACACTATCACCAACACTATCACCAACACTATCACCAACACTATCACCAACACTATCACCATCACTATCACCAACACTATCACCAACACTATCACCAACACTATCACCAACACTATTACCAACACTATCACCAACACTATCACCAACACTATCACCAACACTATCACCATCACTATCACCAACACTATCACCAACACTATCACCAACACTATCACCAACACTATCACCAACACTATCACCATCACTATCACCAACACTATCACCAACACTATCACCAACACTATCACTATCACTATCACCAACACTATCACCAACACTATCACCAAAACTATCATCAACACTATCACCAACACTATCACCAACACTATCACCATCACTATCACCAACACTATCACCAACACTATCACCAACACTATCACCAACACACTCACCAACACTATCACCAACACTATCGCCAACACTATCACCAACACACTCACCAACACTATCACCAACACTATCACCAACACTATCACCAACACTATCACCAACACTATCACCAACACTACACCAACACTATCACCAACACTATCACCAACATTATCACCAACACACTCACCAACACACTCACCAACACTATCACCAACACTATCACCAACACACTCACCAACACTATCACCAACACTATCACCAAAACTATCACCAACACTATCACCAACACTCACCAACACTATCACCAACACTATCACCAACACTATCACCATCACTATCACCAACACTATCACCAACACTATCACCAACACTATCACCAACACTATTACCAACACTATCACCAACACTATCACCAACACTATCACCAACACTATCACCATCACTATCACCAACACTATCACCAACACACTCACCAACACTATCACCAACACTATCACCAACACTATCACCAACACTATCACCAACACTATCACCATCACTATCACCATCACTATCACCAACACTATCACCAACACTATCACCAACACTATCACTATCACCAACACTCACCAACACTATCACCAACACTATCACCAACACTATCATCAACACTATCACCAACACTATCACCATCACTATCACCAACACTATCACCAACACTATCACCAACACTATCACCAACACTATCACCAACACACTCACCAACACTATCACCAACACTATCACCAACACTATCACCAACACTATCACCAACACACTCACCAACACTATCACCAACACTATCACCAACACTCTCACCAACACTATCACCAACACTATCACCAACACTATCACCAACACTATCACTAACACTATCACCAACACTATCACCAACACTATCACTAACACTATCACCAACACTATAACACTATCACCAACACTATCACCAACACTATCACCAACACTATCACCAACACTATCACCAACACTATCACCAACACTATCACCAACACTATCACCAACACACTCACCAACACTATCACCAACACTATCACCAACACTATCACTATCACCAACACTATCACCAACACACTCACCAACACACTCACCAACACTATCACCAACACTATCACCAACACACTCACCAACATTATCACCAACACTATCACCAACACTATCACCAACACACTCACCAACACACTCACCAACACTATCACCAACACTATCACCAACACTATCACCAACACTATCACCAACACACTCACCAACACTATCACCAACACTATCACCAACACTATCACCAACACTATCACCAACACTATCACCAACACTATCACCAACACACTCACCAACACTATCACCAACACTATCACCAACACTCTCACCAACACTATCACCAACACTATCACCAACACTATCACCAACACTATCACTAACACTATCACCAACACTATCACCAACACTATCACTAACACTATCACCAACACTATAACACTATCACCAACACTATCACTATCACCAACACTATCACTAACACTATCACCAACACTATCACCAACACTATCACCAACACTATCACCAACACTATTACCAACACACTCACCAACACTATCACCAACACTATCACCAACACTATCACTATCACCAACACTATCACCAACACACTCACCAACACACTCACCAACACTATCACCAACACTATCACCAACTCTATCACCAACACACTCACCAACATTATCACCAACACTATCACCAACACTATCACCAACACACTCACCAACACACTCACCAACACACTCACCAACACTATCACCAACACTATCACCAACACTATCAGGTGTGTCTCGCCCTAAACCTGGAATAATAATTTACTGTATAAATATGAGCTTCAAATTTGAGCTGAAGTGATAAACTAATTTATGATAGAGAGAAGGAAAGATAATGGTAATAATGGGAGGATAATGGAAGGATAAGGGAAGATAATGGTGATAATGGGAGGAGAGGGGAAGATAATGGTAATAATGGGAGGATAATGGTGATAATGGAAGGATAAGGGAAGATAATGGTGATAATGGGAGGAGAGGGGAAGATAATGGTAATAATGGTAATAATGGGAAGATAATGGCAATAATGGGAGGATAAGGGAAGATAATGGTAATAATGGGAGGATAAGGGAAGATAATGGTAATAATGGGAGGATAAGGGAAGATAATGGTGACAATGGGAGGATAAGGGAAGATAATGGTGATAATGGGAGAGGGGAAGATAATGGTGATAATGGGAGGATAAGGGAAGATAATGGTGATAATGGGAGAGGGGAAGATAATGGTGATAATGGGAGGATAAGGGAAGATAATGGTAATAATGGGAGGATAAGGGAAGATAATGGTGACAATGGGAGGAGAGGGGAAGATGATGGTGATAATGGGAGGATAAGGGAAGATAATGGGAGGATAATGGTGATAATGGGAGGATAAGGGAAGATAATGGTGATAATGGGAGAGGGGAAGATAATGGTGATAATGGGAGGATAATGGTGATAATGGGAGGATAAGGGAAGATAATGGTAATAATGGGAGGAGAAGGGAAGATAATGGTAATAATGGGAGGAGAGGGGAAGATAATGGTAATAATGGGAGGAGAGGGGAAGATTATGGTGATAATGGGAGGATAAGAGAAGATAATGATGACAATGGGAGGAGAGGGGAAGATAATGGTGATAATGGGAGAGGGGAAGATAATGGTAATAATGGGAGGATAAGGGAAGATAATGGTGATAATGGGAGGAGAGGGGAAGATAATGGTGATAATGGGAGGATAAGGGAAGATAATGGTAATAATGGGAGAAGGGAAGATAATGGTAATAATGGGAGGAAGATAATGGTAATAATGGGAGGAGAGGGGAAGATAATGGTAATAATAGGAGAGGGGAAGATAATGGTGATAATGGGAGGATAAGGGAAGATAATGGTGACAATGGGAGGAGAGGGGAAGATGATGGTGATAATGGGAGGATAAGGGAAGATAATGGGAGGATAATGGTGATAATGGGAGGATAAGGGAAGATAATGGTGATAATGGGAGAGGGGAAGATAATGGTGATAATGGGAGGATAATGGTGATAATGGGAGGATAAGGTAAGATAATGGTAATAATGGGAGGAGAAGGGAAGATAATGGTAATAATGGGAGGAGAGGGGAAGATAATGGTAATAATGGGAGGAGAGGGGAAGATAATGGTAATAATGGGAGGAGAGGGGAAGATAATGGTGATAATGGGAGAGGGGAAGATAATGGTAATAATGGGAGGATAAGGGAAGATAATGGTGATAATGGGAGGAGAGGGGAAGATAATGGTGATAATGGGAGGATAAGGGAAGATAATGGTAATAATGGGAGAAGGGAAGATAATGGTAATAATGGGAGGAAGATAATGGTAATAATGGGAGGAGAGGGGAAGATAATGGTAATAATGGGAGGAGAGGGGAAGATAATGGTGATAATGGGAGGATAAGGGAAGATAATGGTGACAATGGGAGGAGAGGGGAAGATAATGGTGATAATGGGAGGAGAGGGGAAGATGATGGTAATAATGGGAGGAGAGGGGAAGATGATGGTAATAATGGGAGGAGAGGGGAAGATGATGGTAATAATGGGAGGAGAGGGGAAGATGATGGTGATAATGGGAGGAGAGGGGAAGATGACAGTATTAATGGGAGGAGAGGGGAAGATGATGGTAATAATGGGAGGAGAGGGGAAGATGATGGTAATAATGGGAGAGGGGAAGATGAGTATTAATGGGAGAAGGGAAGATGATGGTAATAATGGGAGATGGTAGTAATGGGAGGAGAGGGGAAGATGATGGTAATAATGGAAGGAGAGGGGAAGATGATGGTAATAATGGGAGGAGAGGTGACGTGAGTTTATCTCTGTCTATGTGACTCAGATGGGAACGAGTACTGTGCCTTGTGGAACAGAGGTTTTCACTGTAGCCGCCTCTGACTTTATCTTTCTTTACTATTACTCTTTGTGTTCTATTTGTCAGAAAGTTCTAGATCCATCCACCCACTTTTCCTGTTATTTCTTTATCACGCATTTTGTGTGCTATTACGCACTTGTCGAAGGGTTTCGCGAAGTCTGTGAATTTTACATCTGCATTTTGTCTGTCCTCCATTGTATCGAAGACCATGTCATTGTGGTCCAGCAGTTGTGAGAGGCAGGAGCAACCTGCTCTAAATCCATGCTGCCCTGGGATGTGCAAATGATGGATATCCAGGTGGCTGGCGACCTTGTTTCTTAAAACCCTTTCAAAGATTTTTATGTGGGACGTTAGTGCTATCAGTCTGTAATTCTTTGCAATTCCTTTACTGCCATCTTTGTGGAGCTGGGCTATATCTGTTGTTTTTCGTGACTGTGGATGACCCATGTGTCTATGTTCCCTCTCCACAGAATATTTAAGGAGTTTCTGGCAGTTCTTGATGAAGACGGAGTTCCTCGAGTCTGGGCATTTTATTTATTGCTTTCTCGAAGTCAGGACTCATATATCGACAGTTACTTGGTGTTGAAGTGTTGTGGAGAGAGGCAGATATCAACGGATGATGATGAGCGAACAAACACATGCACAAGACCAACAAACACGTCTATAACATCGTTTCATTACGTGAAGGAATACAATGCAAACAAGTTGATTAACAAGACACATGTGCAACACCTGGCTAGCTTGATTTTGAAGACTTCTCATCAATTAGTGGGCTTATCTGTTCGATACAATTCAACACATACCAACCTTCCTACCTAACACTTCCTACCAAACCAACCTCCCTACATTCTACACAACAAGTAGAGCATCCTCTCTATCCTCCCCACAAACACTCCTTCCCTACACAAACACACGTCTTACCACTGCTGACCATCACGCAGCAAGTTTCCTGAGCCACCAGAGTTTAGGGAAGAGCTTTTTATGCTCGGGGAAAAAGCTAAGAGGCAAAGTTTGCCCAGCAGGTACCAGGTGATCTAAATGCCACTACCACAGCAGGTACTCAGGTACTCTTATGGTGATCTGAACACTTCTTTTAGTACACAATGTTACTCTAAGAGGTACCTAGACACTGCCACGGTGATCTGAACACCGCCTCAAACACTGGTGGTGTCGTACAGCGAACATTCTTCCCAAGGTAACTTTTACTGAGGGACTTTACCTCGTTAACCACATCAAAGGCCGCTTTTATTAAGGACTTTGAAGCAGTTTGGCATTTTTTAAGGATTAAGGAGGATTTTCTCGCTCTCTTAAAGAGAAAGATTATTCCCACATGGTTTTCACCACTCATCAACCTTTTTTATGAGCAAAACGATTATACGCCAACGTTTCTTTTCATTAGGAGCTTCAGGTAAGTGTATCACAAGTTAATAAAACTACATGACGCTTCGTGTCAGACGTCAACTAGTTTTACGTGTAATGAA
Organism: Cherax quadricarinatus; assembly: GCF_038502225.1. Taxonomy (NCBI): domain Eukaryota; kingdom Metazoa; phylum Arthropoda; class Malacostraca; order Decapoda; family Parastacidae; genus Cherax; species Cherax quadricarinatus. The sequence continues at coordinate 658,962 of NC_091314.1, read as the reverse complement.
CAAGTTAGAGGCTGCCAGAAAGAAACCTGGTGTAGAGGCAAAACGTTTCAGTAGTAAAGATTCCCAAGTGTTGCACACATCTCTCATTCACCAATAGTATGATTGTCAGAGAGAAGGTTGAAGCATTAAAGAGACGTTAGTTAGAGAAGATAAACAGGTGCTAAACAGCAGTTAGAGGTACCAGAGAGAAGTTGCAGGCGCTAGATAAAATTTAATTCGAGGTGCCAGATGAGGCACCACACTTTGTATCACTTGTCACTGGGATCATAGCTCGCTTGATATCTTATTCACTGTCTGCCTGACACTTATTTACGTTTCACATGACAGGTATTTACTGGCCGTGTAATTATCTCAAAATGATTGCGCCTCGGAAAAAGTAAAAATATATCAAGATTTAGTAAGGTTCTTCACTGATAATTACGTGCTGGCAACACATATATTAAAAATTTTGGTGCATCATGACCGATGATTCTGAATGTTTCAGTGACTACCTTCACTCACACTCTTGTACTCATGCTTCTCTCACACACTCGCTCCCTCCCTTGCTCATCCACTCACACTTATCTTGTGAGTGGACATTATGGCAGTATTGGGCAGTGTCATTCATCCTGTGAGTGAATACACCGCCATAAAGGCAGTATTACGGAGTACCACTAATCTTGTGAGTGAATACACAACAATGGAGGCAGAACTATTCTTGGCTGACCGCCGTAAATCCTGCATGATTTAGTGAAATACTACGAATCAAAATTTAAACATACTTACATTGTGTAAGTAAGAAGCGTAAAAAAATCCAGGGGGCACTAGACATCTCAAAGATAATACCGCCAGGAAAAAAAACCCAATAGATATTAAGGGAATCCAGAAATGCTTATATTCGTCCCTGTGAGAAAAAATACCCATTTAAAACCCACGTAAAATGGTGAGGCCACTTAACTTTTCTTACTTGTCTTTTCCTGTCTATTCACAACCTTTTTCATTGCTCTACCCTGCCCTAGTCCTTCCCCTCTTCATTCTTGCCGTCTCTCTCATGACTTAATGAAAAAATGTCACTAGAAGACAGTAAGGAGAATCAACACAAACACAGGAGACAGCGTAACTACCAGACAACTGCAAAATTGCAAATGTGGTGAAGACTAGACATATGTAGAGTAAACTTAGTGGCAACATTTCGCTCTACACCGAGGTTGTTCTGTGTAAGTTGTTACTTAATATTATCAGCTCTACACCAAGCGTCACATATAAGTTGATAAAAATATGGACCGTAACAGTGGAAAAAAACTTTATCCGAATTACTAACCCCGGAGAGTTAAGTTAATAATCTAAGATAACCCGAGAAAGTCAAGCAATGTGGTTTAATGTTAATGGAAATAATTACGTAAGTTTCAGTTGCTGGTCGTTCCGAAAGGTATCCTGGTATCCCATAAGCCCAGTTCCCTCTACCTTAGTGCAAACAAAACTATTTATACAGAGTGCGGCATAAGTTTCTTATATAGCTAGGAATTAGTACTTTAGATTTTAGGCTAATCAAAAGAGGCACTCAAGTTACTACGTGAAAAATTAATATCCTAATTTCTTAAAAATTGTAAACTGGCACCAACACAGCCTAAAAGCTAAATAGCTTTTGAAGTGTGAAGTCGCTCAGGAGTTGAAATCTCAAAGTTATCGATGCTGAAGGTTTGAAGCAGATCGGATGAAGCATTCACAAATTATCGCATGAAAACAAGCATTTAAAATTTCTCATTCTCTCAAGTAAAACTGGCAAACTGGCACCTGTGTTGTCCAAAAGCAACCCAATCTTTTTCCAAATAAACTAGAGTGCACTAAGACTCAAGAACAAGCCTCTTCCTCCAATTTTTTTCTTTTTAAGATACTCGTTTTCTGTTTTCTTTAATAAATGAAGAAAAATTAAAGATTTTTTAGCTATTTAAAGTTTATTTCTACAGTTTGTTTCTAAGTCATGTCATCTGAAATTACGAATTTCGCCGGAATAGATTTTTTTTTTTATTATTATAATCAAGGGGGAAGCGCTAAACCCAGAGGATTATACAACGCCTGGGGGGGGGATGTGGAAGGCATTCAGGCTTAATTTGGGAAACTGGAGCACAGATCCAATTCCCTAAATCAAGAGCCCCTCACCAACATCAAGGAACCTTCCTTGAGGGGTCGCCGGAATAGAGAGTTTCGCGTCAAAAATCTTAGTAGATTTTAAATTGTTTTGGTATTTTGTAGAGTTCTGCCATTATTTATTTTTTTTTTATTTTAAGGTACAAAAATCATTATTATGTAACCGAGGAAAAAATGGGAGGTTAGAAGAAAATTTACAACAATGTAAAGGCAAAAAATATGTTTTTATATGCGATTATCTGTGAAGTTATTTGGTTATACGTGTGCCAAGCTTCAGTATTTATTGAAGAATCATACAAATTATTGCTAATATTATACAAGAAGTCATTCTTCTTAAAATCATATCAAGAATTATCAAATTCACTCTCAAAATATTTTATTTTATTGATTTTTTTTATTTTAATTAGTATAAGATGATGCATTTTCATACTTTTAAGTATATGGTAAAGTCAAGGAATAAATTTATGATCGCACTCAGTCATCTGCAACACTTCCCAGGTCTAGTTTTCCTGTAGTTTACGCCAGTGTTGTCCTCTCAAAAAGTTTTTTATTTACTTTTTTTTTACAGGGTTACAACCATGAAAGTTCCTCATCTTAACATACCCACTCAGACTTTCTGGAAAAAAAAAGATAAAAAAGTAGAGTAAATGAAAGCGCTAGAGTGAAGTCACATGAAGCCTATCCAAGCAGCCATTTTTCAGGTGAGTGGAGTCGCACGAAGCCTATCCAAGGAGCCATTTTTCAGGTGAGTGGAGTCGCACGAAGCCTATCCAAGGAGCCATTTTTCAGGTGAGTGGAGTCGCACGAAGCCTATCCAAGGAGCCATTTTTCAGGTGAGTGGAGTCGCACGAAGCCTATCCAAGGAGCCATTTTTCAGGTGAGTGGAGTCGCACGAAGCCTATCCAAGGAGCCATTTTTCAGGTGAGTGGAGTCGCACGAAGCCTATCCAAGGAGCCATTTTTCAGGTGAGTGGAGTCGCATGAAGCCTATCCAAGGAGCCATTTTTCAGGTGAGTGGAGTCGCACGAAGCCTATCCAAGGAGCCATTTTTCAGGTGAGTGGAGTCGCACGAAGCCTATCCAAGGAGCCATTTTTCAGGTGAGTGGAGTCGCACGAAGCCTATCCAAGGAGCCATTTTTCAGGTGAGAAGAGTCGCATGAAGCCTATCCAAGGAGCCATTTTTCAGGTGAGTGGAGTCGCACGAAGCCTATCCAAGGAGCCATTTTTCAGGTGAGTGGAGTCGCATGAAGCCTATCCAAGGAGCCATTTTTCAGGTGAGTGGAGTCGCATGAAGCCTATCCAAGGAGCCATTTTTCAGGTGAGTGGAGTCGCACGAAGCCTATCCAAGGAGCCATTTTTCAGGTGAGTGAAGTCGCATGAAGCCTATCCAAGGAGCCATTTTTCAGGTGAGTGGAGTCGCACGAAGCCTATCCAAAGAGCCCTTTTTCAGGTGAGTGGAGTCGCACGAAGCCTATCCAAGGACCCATTTTTCAGGTGAGTGGAGTCGCATGAAGCCTATCCGAAGAGCCATTTTTCAGGTAAGTGGAGTCGCACGAAGCCTATCCAAAGAGCCATTTTTCAGGTGAGTGGAGCCGCATGAAGCCTATCCAAAGAGCCATTTTTCAGGTGAGTGGAGTCACAAGAAGCCTATCCAAAGAGCCCTTTTTCAGGTGAGGGGAGTCGCATGAAGCCTATCCAAAGAGCCCTTTTTCAGGTGAGGGGAGTCGCACGAAGCCTATCCAAAGAGCCCTTTTTCAGGTGAGTGGAGTCGCATGAAGCCTATCCGAAGAGCCATTTCTCAGGTGAGGGGAGTGGCATGAAGCCTATCCAAAGAGCCCTTTTTCAGGTGAGTGGAGTCGCACGAAGCCTATCCAAAGAGCCCTTTTTCAGGTGAGGGGAGTCGCATGAAGCCTATCCAAAGAGCCATTTTTCAGGTGAGTGGAGTCGCACGAAGCCTATCCAAAGAGCCATTTTTCAGGTGAGGGGAGTCGCATGAAGCCTATCCAAAGAGCCATTTTTCAGGTGAGTGGAGTCGCACGAAGCCTATCCAAAGAGCCCTTTTTCAGGTGAGGGGAGTCGCATGAAGCCTATCCGAAGAGCCAAAGATTTTTCAGAGTGAGTCGCATGAAGCCTATCATTTCTCAAGAAGCCTATCCAGGTGAAAGAGCCTATCCAGCCCTTTTTTTCGCAGGCCTATAAGGGAAGTCGCATGAAGCCTATCCGAAGAGCCATTTCTCAGGTAGTAAATTGCCAAATTTACACTTACACAGCCTAAACCCAAAAGTTATCATTCTTCTCATAAGACTCGTCAGCTATTAAATATTGAAGCACATTCCACTGAGGAATATTTAAGTTATTTCATTAAGAAAATACTATACCATTTTCAAAATGAAATTATCATCTACACACTCATACTAACAATCCCAACCATCTTTCAAGTGGTTTACAGCAAGCACTGTTTTATCAAGGTATCTCATGGAAACCACAGTCGGGAAAGGCCTGTATAAAACTCACTAAATGGCACATGTCAATAAAAATGTTTTAAGGTGATCGGATGAGGCGATCTTGTTATACAGAAGCACCTTGGAGGAAGAAATCGATATTTCAGGCAACCACTTAAAGGTACTCCATTGGGGAGGATACATAATAATAATTATTAGTGTTAAATATTGTTAATAAATAATTAAATGATATCAGGATCCTCCCGAAGATTGCCCCCCGCCCCCATCCCACAAAGGCAAATATTTGTAACTAAAGTTATGCCACTTTAATTTTGCAAGAAAGCTAATTTAATTTTGCTAAAATTAAGAAAATATAAATTATTTTAAATCTTATAATACAATATTAAGGTAAATATTATAAGAGTACAAGTCCCTGTGAGTGGGCAGTAGCAGTAGTTGCGACAGTAGTAGCAGTAGCTGCAACAGTGGTAGTAGTAGATGCAACAGTGGTAGCAGTAGCTGCAACAGTGGTAGCAGTAGCTGCAACAGTAGTAGCAGTAGATGCAACAGTGGTAGCAGTAGCTGCAACAGTGGTAGCAGTAGCTGCAACAGCAACAGCAGCAGCAACGCGCTTACATATACTACAGCGAGCGAGCAGACTCTGGCCTCAGTGCCTGCTGGAAGTGCCTGCAAGAGGGTCACTCTCTCCCACTCCCACAGGTGCTTGCTTCACGAAATTCATGCACTGACAAAATTTATTTTAACTTTTAGATAAAAAAGACGGCTATCCGCTAAAATATTTTGGGACATCGGAACCGTCCACATTATTATTATTATTATTATTATTATTATTATTATTATTATTATTATTATTATTATTATTATTATTATTCCTTTTATTCTACAAAAATAGATGGATAAGATTTGTTTTGATATATCTACTTTATTTACTTAATTTTGGTGAAAACATCCTTACCTTTGACTAAGTGTTAGTTATGTCGTCTACTAATTTCCACTACCACTAGTATATACATAATAAAATAGGATACAAAGAACAAAATTTATTACTATCCTCAGGTAAGAGCAGCAGTCATAACTTAGTGAAATAAGCGTGCAAAAATAACCTATTATGCAAATTAATTATCTTTAGTTTCTCGTTCATGTGGTAATTACAGAGCCCGACCCACAGTTTAACTCTCTGGTGTCACAAACTCTCCACTTTTCTTGTCATAAGACTAACAAAACATTTTCCTTGTGTAGCCGCGGATGTCATTCTGTCTACCGCTGGTCTGTCTACCTCCTTGTCTCCTAGCGATGACCCACAGGGATTCAGAACTTTTTTTGTCAATATATTAATTATAATAACTACGTCAACTGAAAAAGCGTACCCTTTCGTGCACTTTTGATGGATAAATTTGGGGACTTTTGTCATTCGGCAGACGTCATCGTAACCATTTACGCTGTGATTTAGAAAAACACCTGAGCAAACACTACGACATATTACAAAACGTTTCGGTTTACATTGTCTTCGGGACATTTAGCATTAAGACGAGGCTATAAATATCAGTGCCAGCTCATTTTGCACGGAGATCAAGTGGCATGAAATTTCGGGTATAAGGACAGACAGAACCGCATTCTGCAACACTATCCTAAAATGTTTAACAACCCACACGCGTTTAGCGTTATTTTAATATTTTTATATAACCCCTCAAGGGAGGTTCCTTGACGCTGGTGAGGGGCTCTTGATCTAAGGACTTGGACCTGTCCTCCATCCCCCCCCCAAAGGCGCTGTATAATCCTACAGGTTTAGCGCTCCCCCATGATAATAATAGTAATTATTAATATTTTGTTTTAATAATAATGTGTCCAAAAACGAATCTCAGAGACTGGCCACGTGAACCACATGGGATTAACGCTTAACACGAATTAATTTTTTTAATGGTCCAAAGAAATCCTACAAGAGGCTTATCCCTCTATTGTTGCAGATAAGATATCTGATATCTAGGAATTGAAGCCACATTTTTGCATTAGTTAGGTACATGACTATACAAAGAGATACAAGATGAGGTGCGGTGTAACAACAATCACTTAAGTCTTATAGGATGAGCTGTCTACCTGGAGGGTATTCCGGGGAGCAACGCCCCCGCGGCCCAGTCCTTGACCAGGCCTCCCGGTGGATCAGGGCCTGATCAACGAGGCTGTTACTGCTGGCCGCACGTGGGTAAACAAAAAATGCCGCTCACAGGATATTGCGAGTGTACATACACTAACCTGCTACTCAGGATGAGCTATGGGTGTACGATAAATTGCCGCTTATAAGATAAGCTGCACTTATAAAATATTCTATCGTTCACATAGCGTAGAGAGGGTGTACAATAAACTGCCATTTACAGGATAGGATGCGGGTGTACAATAAACTGTCGTTCACAGAATAATAGGCGGGTGTATCATAAACTACCTTTTACAGGATAAGCTGCAGGTGTATAATAAACTGCCATTCACATAATAAGCTGCGGGTGTATAATAAACTGCCGTTCACAGGATAAGCTGCGGGTGTATAATAAACTGCCGTTCCCAGAATAAGCTGCGGGTGTACAATTTACTGCCGTTCCCAGAATAAGCTGCGGTTGTACAATAAACTGCCGTTCCCAGAATAAGCTGCGGGTATATAATAAACTGCCGTTCCCAGAATAAGCTGCGGGTATATAATAAACTGCCGTTCCCAGAATAAGCTACGGGTATATAATAAACTGCCGTTCCCAGAATAAGCTGCGGGTATATAATAAACTGCCGTTCACAGGATAAGCTGCTGGTGTATAAATACAACCACTCACTATGTATTACAGGTATACAATAAATTAGTCGCTCATGATGGAAATAATTAAAATTTACAGGTCTAACACTGGAATGCAATATAAATAATTAGTCTCTGAAACTGTGAGAAGATAAGCGGAAATTCAAATTATTAAATATTTCAAATATTCTCTATAAGCTGCATTTTAATTTTCCTAAAAAAATTTATACACAAAGAATCCGATAAACCAGATTTAAGCGAGTATTAAACCAGAGAATTTTTAAACCTATGTAAATATTTAACACTGGAGTCGAATTTAAAAACTAAGGACAGTTTTTGGTGTGAAATCCAGAATCTTTATTTTAAATTCAAGCAAAATATACACACATATACGATTATACATATTACATACAGCATCCATCAGACACGTGAGAGAATGTGGAATAAATAGTTTAGAAATCGGTAAGTTGATAAGACACCTGGGTCCAACATTTGGGTATCTTTATTCTCCAACATTTGGGTATTTTTATTCTCCAACATTTGGGTATCTTTATTCTCCAACATTTGGGTATCTTTATTCTCCAACATTTGGGTATCTTTATTCTCCAACATTTGGGTATCTTTATTCTCCATTTGGGTATCTTTATTCTCCATTTGGGTATCTTTATTCTCCAACATTTGGGTATTTTTATTTTCCAACATTTGGGTATCTTTATTCTCCAACATTTGGGTATCTTTATTCTCCAACATTTGGGTATCTTTATTTTCCAACATTTGGGTATCTTTATTCTCCAACATTTGGGTATCTTTATTCTCCAACATTTGGGTATCTTTATTCTCCAACATTTGGGTATCTTTATTCTCCAACATTTGGGTATCTTTATTCTCCAACATTTGGGTATCTTTATTCTCCAACATTTGGGTATCTTTATTCTCCAACATTTGGGTATCTTTATTCTCCAACATTTGGGTATCTTTATTCTCCAACACTTAGGTATCTTTATTCTTCTAACGTTTCCATGATAGATATCCAAATGTTATCATATGTGATAGTGTGATATTAGAGGAGGTGAGTGATGTTTGGGATCTAACACGCTTTAAAGTGTGAGTATAATGAAGGTATTCAGAGGAACCAGTTACCAAGACATGAGAGGTGTGGAGGTACAGTGCTGCAATTTGCAACTACCATGCTGATGCAACGAACCTTAAACTCATTCAAGTAGCTGGAATAATTCGCACACACATGCATGAGACACTTGTGCAATACCTGGGTAGCTTTATGTATCTTTAAAAGTGTTGCACAAGTGTCTTATGCACCTCCTTGACGGTTTTATAAATAATTTGCAGTTAATTCACAAATAACCCACGTTTTGGAGAAGAAATTTTAAGACGTTTCGGACCGAAAAGTTCGTAAATTTCTTACATAATTTCTAAGACATTATTATGGATATAAAAAATATATATGATATATATTGAAGGTAAAGCGTTACTGTCCAACATTCCATAAATTAACATATAGTAGCACGTCTTATTAGCAAAATTTACTTCGTATTGTTATATTAAACATAATTTATCCCAATTC
>NC_091314.1:570019-645019 GCF_038502225.1 Cherax quadricarinatus | reverse complement strand
TCTGCCTGCTGGACTGTCTGCCTGCTGGACTGTCTGCCTGCTGGACTGTCTGCCTGCTGGATTGTCTGCCTGCTGGACTCTCTGCCTGCTGGAATGTCTGTCTGCTGGACCTTGCCTTCTGGATTGTCTGTCTGCTGGACTCTCTGCCTGCTGGATTGTCTGCCTGCTGCACTCCCTGCCTGCTGGACTCTGCCTGCTGGACTCTCTGCCTGCTGGACTATCTGCCTGCTGGACTGTCTGCCTGCTGGACTGTCTGCCTGCTGGACCCTGCCTTCTGGATTGTCTGCCTGCTAGACTGTCTGTCTGCTGGACTCTGCCTGCTGGATTGTCTGCCTGCTGCACTCTCTGCCTGCTGGACTCTGCCTGCTGGACTCTCTGCCTGCTGGATTGTCTGCCCGCTGGACTCTCTGCCTGCTGGACTATCTGCCTGCTGGACTATCTGCCTGCTGGACTGTCTGCCTGCTGGACTGTCTTCCTGCTGGACTGTCTGGTTGCTTGACTCTGTCTGCTGAACTGTCTGCGTGCTGGACTGTCTGCGTGCTGGACTGTCTGCCTGCTGGACTGTCTTCCTGCTGGACTGTCTGGCTGCTTGACTCTCTGTCTGCTGGACTGTCTGCCTGCTGGACTGTCTGCCTGCTGGACTCTCTGTCTGCTGGATTGTCTGCCTGCTGGGCTCTCTGCCTGCTGAACTCTCTGTCTGCTGGACTGTCTGCCTGCTGGATTCTCTTTCTGCTGGACTGTCTGCCTGCTGGACTATCTGCCTGTTGGACATTCTGCCTGCTGGACTCTCTGCTGGACTCTGCCTTCTGTACTGTTTGAATGCTGGACTGTCTGCCTGCTGGACTGTTTGAATGCTGGACTCTCTATCTGCCTGCTGGACTATCTGCCTGCTGAACTCTTTGCTTGCTGGACTGTCTGCCTGCTGGACTGTCTGCCTGCTGGACTGTCTGCTGGACTCTCTGTTTGCTGGACTCTGCCTTCTGGACTGTCTGCCTTCTGGACTGTCTGCCTGCTGGACTCTCTGCCTGCTGGATTGTCTACCTGCTGGACTCTCTGCCTGCTGGAATGTCTCCCTGCTGGACTATCTGCCTGCTGAACATTCTGCCTGCCTGTCCTGCCTGTCCAGAAGGCAGAGTCCGCCTTCTGGACTATTTGAATGTTGGACTGTCTGCCTGCTGGACTGTCTGCCTGCTGGACTGACTGCCTGCTGAACTGTCTGCCTGCTGGACTGTCTGCCTGCTGGATTCTCTGTCTGCTGGACTCTGCCTTCTGGATTGTCTGCCTGTTGGACTGTCTGCCTGCTAGACTGTCTGCCTGCTGGACTCTCTGTCTGCTGGACTCTACCTTCTGGGCTGTCTCCGTGCTGGACTGCCTCACCTCGTGTATACGTAGTTTCGGGTATAGATCTGATACTAACTCTTCTTTGGATAATTATAATTTAATTAGGTACCATCAGGGGGATACCTCTCAGTGGTTGACGTATTTTTTCTTCTTCCAAAATCTGTCTTGAGAATGCTTCAGCCGATCGGCATCAAATTTGTACAACCAATGGCACGAGCAGGTGTCCCCTGGTCACTAATATAGACTACTATTCCTGGCTTTGGTTTCCATGTGATACCCAGAGAAAGCCCTTTCTCTTCGGCTTCAGTTTTACTTTCAGTTTCAGCTGGTTAATGACCCTCAGAACAACGTCGCCATTGCTACTATTGTCAATGTGTCTTTTTTTTTTTAAATGGTACAGTAATTTTTCTCCTGAAATCTCTTAATTATCTTTCCTGTGAACGACTTCAGTTATTAGTGGCTGATACATTATCTTAGGAAAAGTAAGAGTTACTGTAAGTTAGGGCAGTATAGGGAATAACTTCTCAGTATGTTAACTTAGTAAAAAACTTGGAATCATTGAACTTCCTGAGGTAACTGCAGAACGCTTCTTCTGATCGAGTTCAAATTTTTAGCACTGGTGTGTTTTGCTCAACACAATATTCTTATTGTGACTGTGATGCACAAGTCCCAGTTTGTTATTTTTATTAACTAAAATTAATTTACACTTAATAAGTGAAGATTTACACTTAATAAGTGAAGACTGCCACTTATGGGAGTCTTCAATCTTTTAACATTGATGCACTTTATATGAAGGATGATACCGTTAAGTTTAGGATAAGTACCAACAAATTTCCTAATATATTTCCATAGTCAAAGAACTTGTAGCTTTTAAATTATCTACGATATCTGGAGAATGTTTGTCCTGATCGGTTTCAACCTTTCAACGTCTTAGAGGAACATTTGACTTTTTAGTATTTTCTTACAGGATTGTAAGTCATTTAACACGAATGTGTCTACGTAAGTCTAACTGAAAGATCACGAAATATGACTCTTAGAGTGTGTTGAAGTTGAAAAATTTATATTAGTGTATCTACTGATACTAGCAATGTGTAGCAAGTATAGTATGCTTGTTACTAGTTTTGAGGTTTCTTCTAGCCTGGCAAGCCTAGGTCTGAGGCCAGGCAGGCTTCCTAGCCTGGCAGCCTGGGTCTGAGGCCAGTCAAGCTTCCTAGCCTAGCAGCCTGGGTCTGAGGCCAGGCAGGCTTCCTAGCCTAGCAGCCTGGGTCTGAGACCAGGCAGGCTTCCTAGCCTAGCAGCCTGGGTCTGAGACCAGGCAGGCTTCCTAGCCTAGCAGCCTGGGTCTGAGGCCAGGCAAGCTTCCTAGCCTGGCAGCCTGGGTCTGAGACCAGGCAGGCTTCCTAGCCTGGCAACCTGGGTCTGAGACCAGGCAGGCTTCCTAGCCTAGCAGCCTGGGTCTGAGGTCAGGCAGGCTTCCTAAGTGTGTGTCGGGATTCTGGGGAATAAGTTTGTTACAGGAGCCACCTTTCTCCTATCTGGCAAGGTCTCAGACACGTAATTTAAAATACAAAGTTCTTGAAATTAAACAACCAGCAGGACGCCTCCGACTCAAACTTCGCTAGTGAGAGATACAATACCAATACTCTAATGAACGATATGTTAATTTGGAATGAAAGATTATTTTTAATATTATTTCATGCTGCCACGCGTAAGATGACCGTTTATGTTATTTCCTTAATGTCGACTTTACGTAAATATAAGTTAATATATGTTAATTTGGCTTAACCTACAAAAAAAAAAAACATTAAATTCCTATTGAAGTTTAGACTAGGCAGGAATTAACCAACTAAAACACATGAGAAATTAACCATCCATTTAGACGTCATGTTGGCCAGGAAATACCGGAGGAGGGAAGTCAGGTACTGTTGCAATGTTGAAAGTTTGTGGCAGAAAGTTATTGGATGACGTGGTCAGTACACAGAAGTTTGTGATATACGGCTAAAAGCAAAACTTAAATGGCGCTTAAGAATTGACATATATGATTTGAAAGTCAAGTGTCCATGATAGACAGAGACAATGTTGACAGGTAGGAGTAGATAACTAACAACTCCCCATGATAGACAGAGACAGTGTTGACAGGTAGGAGTAGATAACTAACAACTCCCCATGATAGACAGACAGAGACAATGTTGACAGGTATAAGTGAATAACTAACAACTCTCCATGATAGACAGACAGAGACAATGTTGACAGGTAAAAGTGGATAACTAACAACTCCCCATGATAGACAGACAGAGACAGTGTTGACAGGTATAAGTGGATAACTAACAACTCCCCATGATAGACAGACAGAGACAGTGTTGACAGGTAGAAGTAGATAAGTAACAACTCTGGTGATAACTTGACACACGAATCTCCAGTTTTTCTTACACTCTGTAATAACATGAGAAGGTTATGTTGAACATGGTATAAATTACCGACAAGTTGATGATTAAGTTCTGTATCCTTATTGTAGAAAAGTTTCGCCTTCACAGTAGGCTTCTTCAGTCAAATACAGAGGCAGCAGGTGTAGTAGTGAAACGAAGATGATGTAATCAGTCCATCAACCTTGGAAAAGTAGTATTTGAGGTGGTCAGTCCCTCAGCCTGGAGCAGAGTTCATCTCCATGGTCTGGAACGATATGAAGCTGATGCATAAAATTAGTCTAATATACTATCGAAGGTGAGGTGGAGGATCTCGAAGACTGTGCAGGTGACGGGATTCACCAGTAGAAGTAAGGCAGGACTCCAATCCTTAAGCAACTTCTTCAAGATCTTCCACCTCAGCTTCGACAAGAAGGAGAGCTAAACTCTTCTCCAGGGCTGATGGACTGATTACTTCTTCGTTTCACTACTTCATCTGTTGCCTCTGTATTTGTCTGAAGAAGTCTACTGTGTGTGCGAAACGTTTCATCAATAAAGATACCCAACTGTGGCACCTGTTTACCTGGAGTTTATCTGGAGAGAGTTCCGGGGGTCAACGCCCCCGCGGCCCGGTCTGCGACCAGGCCTCCTGGTGGATCAGAGCCTGGTCAACCAGGCTGTTACTGCTGGCTGCACGCAAACCAACGTACGAGCCACAGCCCGGCTGGTCAGGTACCGACTTTAGGTGCTTGTCCAGTGCCAGCTTGAAGACTGCCAGGGGTCTGTTGGTAATCCCCCTTATGTATGCTGGGAGGCAGTTGAACAGTCTCGGGCCCCTGACACTTATTGTATTGTCTCTTAACGTGCTAGTGACACCCCTGCTTTTCATTGGGGGGATGGTGCATCGTCTGCCAAGTCTTTTGCTTTTGTAGTGAGTGATTTTCGTCTGAAAGTTCGGTACTAGTCCCTCTAGGATTTTCCAGGTGTATATAATCATGTGTCTCTCCTGCCTGCGTTCCAGGGAATACAGGTTTAGGAACCTCAAGCGCTCTCAGTAATTGAGGTGTTTTATCTCCGTTATGCGCGCCGTGAAGGTTCTCTGTACATTTTCTAGGTCAGCAATTTCACCTGCCTTGAAAGGTGCTGTTAGTGTGCAGCAATATTCCAGCTTAGATAGAACAAGTGACCTGAAGAGTGTCATCATGGGCTTGGCCTCCCTAGTTTTGAAGGTTCTCATTATCCATCCTGTCATTTTTCTAGCAGATGCGATTGATACAATGTTATGGTCCTTGAAGGTGAGATCCTCCGACATGATCACTCCCAGGTCTTTGACGTTGGTGTTTCGCTCTATTTTGTGGCCAGAATTTGTTTTGTACTCTGATGAAGATTTAATTTCCTCGTGTTTACCATATCTGAGTAATTGAAATTTATCATCGTTGAACTTCACATTGTTTTCTGCAGCCCACTGAAAGATTTGGTTGATGTCCGCCTGGAGCCTTGCAATGTCTGCAATGGAAGACACTGTCATGCAGATTCGGGTGTCATCTGCAAAGGAAGACACGGTGCTGTGGCTTAATTATCAACATAAAACGCTACACCACCAGTGATGGTACCCACCAGTGATGGTACCCACCAGTGATGGTACCCACCAGTGATGGTACCCACCAGTGATGGACCCACCAGTGATGGTACCCACCAGTGATGGACCCACCAGTGATGGTACCCACCAGTGATGGTACCCACCAGTGATGGACCCACCAGTGATGGTACCCACCAGTGACGGACCCACCAGTGATGGTACCCAACCACCAGTGATAGTAAGCAACGTCCCTCTCAGCAATCCACTTGTCCGTCCTCACAAGGATAACAGGTTCCCTGGAGCAGTCTCTCAAGGAATTACGACTTCACTCTAAGCTCTTTTAACGGGGAAGCTTTTAAGAATTATATAAGAATGTTCTTGACTTGCTCGATTGCTTCGTAAAACCTGCATACATAATCCCCTGCGAGGATTGAAGTCCTTAAGTTGACCTCCGACTCAGAATTGATAGTGTGGTTGAGGGCTGTACGCCTCACTGAGTTCCCACACAAATATAACACGTTATGAACAGATGATGACCATGATGAGTCTGTTATAGAAGTGTATATCTTGTGTGACGTGTAAGTATAGTGTAGTTGCTGGTGTGTTTAGCTTCTTAAGTTTCTCTGTATGCAGCTGGATGTTTTTCTCTGTACGGAGAGAGAGAGAGACAGAGAGAGGTACAGACAAAAACTTCATTATACAAACAGAAGTTTCCAGCTGAATTAAATGTGGGGCCTCATAGATAGTCTGGAATTTATTTAACAACAGCATCAATAAATATGATCACCGTGGCACATGATGTTCTCACTTCCCTGACACAACTCACGACAACAACACGTTACTCGTTACTGTTAAATACTCCACCATCACAGCAGCCTTGGCTTCGCCTTCCTCCCACTGCACTACAATTATCGAACAGGAAATATATGATTATTGTATGTCTACAATAATTAAAAAAAAACTGACATATTAATATAAATTAAAGATTTCTACGGCACCATTCACCAGTACATACGAAGGGAGTACAAGAAGATACAGACACAAGATTTCTCTGTATTAACTTCCTCTCATAACTGCAGGCATACGAAGTTATGCAGATTATTTTTTTACGAACCATGAATGTCCATCCAAAACTTGATATATAAATAAGACAAAAATACAATTAGAACATAGATTTAAATGCAAGAACCATATTTAATACATTTAACAGAGAACTAACAGATCCTACCACCATTAGCAACCTACTAAGCATTCCATACCCCCGGCCGGGTTGAACCCGCGGTCATAGAGTCTCAAAACTCCAGCCCGTCGCGTTAGCCACTAGACCAGCTAGCCACAAAAAGTCATGTTGACGGCAGTGAAGGGACTTGAGCTAGAGTTCGTCACGGCCACGCTAGCTGGAGATTCGTCTGTAAAAACTTGCATTTGTGGTCACAGAGGTGCCTGTGCTAACCTTCCTATGGTGTAGAAATATACCTAGTTGGATGAATCTTTTTGTGGCTAGCTGGTCTAGTGGCTAACGCGACGGGCTGGAGTTTTGAGACTCTATGACCGCGGGTTCAATCCCGGCCGGGGGTATGGTTTGTTTGCAATCGTGTCATTACGATTTCTTAAGTCTACTAAGCATTCTTTGTCTTTTAAATGGACTCTAACACCTAGCAGGGCAAGGCCAGCGGATATTTAACCACTAATGAGTCATTAACTGGCGATGACCCGTGTCAGACCTGTTTCCTGACGAACAAAATACCACCACAAAACTTTCAGAAACCAGCATGAGTCACAGACGCCATGGTTGTTCATGAGGCTGACCAGCAATCTGTGGTCTGGAGACCACAGGTTGGCCAACAGCCTGTGGTCTCCAGACCACAACTAACATGTTGCCAGTGCAGTAACAAACTTATTGTGTATCACACATCCATCCAGTGGAAGGTAGTGGCTAGTTTATTGTACCACACATCTATCCAGTAGAAGGTAGTGGCTAGTTTATTGTACCACACATCTATCCAGTGGAAGGTAGTGGCTAGTTTATTGTACCACACATCTATCCAGTAGAAGGTAGTGGCTAGTTTATTGTACCACACATCTATCCAGTGGAAGGTAGTGGCTAGTTTATTGTACCACACATCTATCCAGTGGAAGGTAGTAGCTAGTTTATTGTACCACACATCTATCCAGTGGAAGGTAGTGGCTAGTTTATTGTACCACACATCTATCCAGTGGAAGGTAGTGGCTAGTTTATTGTACCACACATCTATCCAGTGGAAGGTAGTGGCTAGTTTATTGTACCACACATCTATCCAGTGGAAGGTAGTGGCTAGTTTATTGTACCACACATCTATCCAGTGGAAGGTAGTGGCTAGTTTATTGTACCACACATCTATCCAGTGGAAGGTAGTGGCTAGTTTATTGTACCACACATCTATCCAGTGGAAGGTAGTGGCTAGTTTATTGTACCACACATCTATCCAGTGGAAGGTAGTGGCTAGTTTATTGTACCACACATCTATCCAGTGGAAGGTAGTGGCTAGTTTATTGTACCACACATCTATCCAGTGGAAGGTAGTGGCTAGTTTATTGTACCACACATCTATCCAGTGGAAGGTAGTGGCTAGTTTATTGTACACACATCTATCCAGTGGAAGGTAGTGGCTAGTTTATTGTACCACACATCTATCCAGTGGAAGGTAGTGGCTAGTTTATTGTACCACATATCCATCCAGTGGAGGGTAGTGGCTAGTTTATTGTACCACATATCCATCCAGGGAGGGTAGTGGCTAGTTTATTGTACCACATATCCATCCAGTGGAGGGTAGTAGTTAGTTTATTGTACCACATATCCATCCAGTGGTGGGTAGTAGTTAGTTTATTGTACCACATATCCATCCAGTGGAGGGTAGTGGCTAGTTTATTGTACCACATATCCATCCAGTGGTGCGTAGTAGTTAGTTTATTGTACCACATATCCATCCAGTGGAGGGTAGTGGCTAGTTTATTGTACCACATATCCATCCAGTGGAGGGTAGTGGCTAGTTTATTGTACCACATATCCATCCAGTGGAGGGTAGTGGCTAGTTTATTGTACCACATATCCATCCAGTGGTGGGTAGTAGTTAGTTTATTGTACCACATATCCATCCAGTGGAGGGTAGTGGCTAGTTTATTGTACCACATATCCATCCAGTGGAGGGTAGTGGCTAGTTTATTGTACCACATATCCATCCAGTGGAGGGTAGTGGCTAGTTTATTGTACCACATATCCATCCAGTGGAGGGTAGTGGCTAGTTTATTGTACCACATATCCATCCAGTGGAGGGTAGTGGCTAGTTTATTGTACCACATATCCATCTAGTGGTGGGTAGTAGTTAGTTTATTGTACCACATATCCATCCAGTGGAGGGTAGTGGCTAGTTTATTGTACCACATATCCATCTAGTGGTGGGTAGTAGTTAGTTTATTGTACCACATATCCATCCAGTGGTGGGTAGTAGTTAGTTTATTGTACCACATATCCATCCAGTGGACGGTAGTATATCAATACGCAAAAGGCTTAAGCATTAGGTCCTATAAACGATAACAAAAGTATGTTTGGATATATATTATTTACAAATAGTTAATTAATATGTTACAAAGAAATATATGATATAGGGTATATTATTTTCACAGATAAAATATGTAGAGGTTTGATCATCCAGTAGGGTTGTGTGAGCGTGTGAGATCGGAGTGAGTGGAGGCTTAACATGCTGTTGGAGTGTATACAAGGCAACATATATGAAGGGATTCAGGGGAAAGAAGTGAGTCAGACTTGAGTCCTGGCACTGTAGGCACTGTACTATCTACCTATTCTTCGGTAAGTGGACAATAAAATTCAAAAGAGTGACCATAAAGCTAACAATATACTTTGCATGCAGTTTGATCATCATCTGTGTGTATATCAGACTGCCAGAAGTACTTGTAACTAAGTATAAGTCTGAACAATAAAATGGTATAAAATACCGACAGGTTGTTAGGTAAGACACATATGCAACAGTTAGGTATCTTTATTTCGAAACGTTTCGCCTACACAGTAGGCTTCTTCAGTCGAGTACAGAAAAGTTGATAGCAGAAGATACTTGAAGACGATGTAATCAGTCCATCACCCTTAAAGTTTTGAGGTGGTCAGTCTCTCAGTCTGGAGAAGAGCATTGTTCCATAGTATGAAACAATATGGAGATGAAGTGGCAGGATGGAGCCTTATATAGCGCCAAGAGGTGAGACGAAGGTCACTAGAAGAGGTAAGAACTCAGATGTTGGGAGGTCAGGTCCCTCTCAAATCCATCCGTTCTCACTAGTGGAGGTTGTCGAAGTTGATTGCAGGTCTGTACCAAGATACCCTTGTGTAACACCTCTTGGCGCTATATAAGGCTCATATCCTGCCACTTCATCTCCATATTGTTTCATACTATGGAACAATGCTCTTCTCCAGACTGAGGGACTGACCACCTCAAAACTTTAAGGGTGATGGACTGATTACATCGTCTTCAAGTATCTTCTGCTATCAACTTTTCTGTACTCGACTGAAGAAGCCTACTGTGTAGGCGAAACGTTTCGAAATAAAGATACCTAACTGTTGCATATGTGTCTTACCTAACAAGTATAAGTCTGGCTACTGTAACATCAGTCAGTCTGGTTACATTGTCAGTTCCTCGGTAAATATGTTTATCTACGTTCATGTTACCAGAATGAGTCATAGATCTACTCAGACTTCTAAATGGATTCCCATGACATTCACACGAGAGGCAGGCAGTAGCGTGTGTCTTTATAATAGCTTCTCTTGTTGATAATAGTGTATGTTGCTTGTATTCACGCAGGGTGTGTGTGTGTGTGTGTGTGTGTGTGTGTGTGTGTGTGTGTGTGTGTGTGTGTGTGTGTGTGTGTGTGTGTGTGTGTGTGTGCTCGGATTACTGATAGAGGATGCGTTGCTATTTCCTGTCTTTGATAGGCTGGAATGGGGGCATGGAGAGGGGGTGTGGGGTGGTGGTGTGGGGTGGTGGTGTGGGGTGGTGTTGTGGGGTGGGTGTTTATGGTGGTGTGGAGTGGGTGTAGGGTGGGTGTGTTGGTGTGGGGTGGTGTTGTGGGGTGGGTGTTTGGGGTGGTGTGGAGTAGGTGTAGGGTGGGTGTGTTGGGTGGAGGTGTGGG
This sequence comes from Cherax quadricarinatus, assembly GCF_038502225.1. Lineage (NCBI taxonomy): Eukaryota > Metazoa > Arthropoda > Malacostraca > Decapoda > Parastacidae > Cherax > Cherax quadricarinatus. Next base: position 634,522 of record NC_091314.1, on the reverse strand, counting down.
GTTACTGGTGTTGGGATGGGGAAGAGGGTGTTATTAAGAGAGAAGTGATGTTTAATGATTAATTATGTTGCAACATGATGAGGCTGCAATGCTCTACGTTAGGAAGTTAGATTCACTTTGTCTGCAATGAATCTCAACACAGATTCAATGAAGAATTTGTTATTCTCACTAAAAATCAGCTGAGTGAATCATATGATAAACCAGAGTAGGTAATATTAAGACAATTTAGTACAGTACATAATATATTACAGGAGATGGTAAAGTATTTGCACGATAGGTTCACTGAGTCATCATACGTGGATGAAGGTGAACAGCTGTTGAACATTACCTGGGGTTGTCTGAACCATACACAACCGTAATAGACACTCTGTGACAGCCAGGAAGCGATACTTAACTCAGCCAGCTATTGACTCAGTCTAGGGAGCGTGTGGCCCCTCACCCAGGTGACCACTGGCTGGCCCCTCACCCAGGTGACCACGAGATGAACCCTCACCCAGGTGACCACGAGTTGGCCCCTCACCCATGTGACCACGAGATGAACCCTCACCCAGGTGACCACGAGTTGGCCCCTCACCCATGTGACCACTAGCTGGCCCCTCACCCAGGTGACCACTAGATGAATCCTCACCCAGGTGACCACTAGCTGGCCCCTCACCCAGGTGACCACTAGATGAACCCTCACCCAGGTGACCACTGGCTGGCCCCTCACCCAGGTGACCACGAGATGAACCCTCACCCAGGTGACCACGAGTTGGCCCCTCACCCATGTGACCACGAGATGAACCCTCACCCAGGTGACCACGAGTTGGCCCCTCACCCATGTGACCACTAGCTGGCCCCTCACCCAGGTGACCACTAGATGAATCCTCACCCAGGTGACCACTAGCTGGCCCCTCACCCAGGTGACCACTAGATGAACCCTCACCCAGGTGACCACTGGCTGGCCCCTCACCCAGGTGACCACGAGATGAACCCTCACCCAGGTGACCACGAGTTGGCCCCTCACCCATGTGGCCACGAGATGAACCCTCACCCAGGTGACCACGAGTTGGCCCCTCACCCATGTGACCACTAGCTGGCCCCTCACCCAGGTGACCACTAGATGAACACTCACCCAGGTGACCACTAGATGAACACTCACCCAGGTGACCACTAGATGGACACTCACCCAGGTGACCACTAGATGAACACTCACCCAGGTGACCACTAGCTGACCCCTCACCCAGGCGACAACTAGAAGAACACTCACCCAGGTGGCCACTAGATGAACCCTCACCCAGGTGACCACTAGATGAACACTCACCCAGGTGACCACTAGATGAACACTCACCCAGGTGACCACTAGATGAACACTCACCCAGGTGGCCACTAGATGAACACTCACCCAGGTGACCACTAGATGAACACTCACCCAGGTGACCACTAGATGAACACTCACCCAGGTGACCACTAGATGAACACTCACCCAGGTGACCACTAGATGAACCCTCACCCAGGTGACCACTAGGTGAATCCTCACCCAGGTGACCACTGGCTGGCCCCTCACTCAGGTGACCACTAGACGAACACTCACCCAGGTGACCACTAGAAGAACACTCACCCAGGTGACCACTAGGTGAACACTCACTCAGGTGACCACTAGATGAACACTCACCCAGGTGACCACTAGATGAACCCTCACCCAGGTGACCACTAGATGAACCCTCACCCAGGTGACCACTAGGTGAACCCTCACCCAGGTGACCACTGGCTGGCCCCTCACTCAGGTGACCACTAGATGAACACTCACCCAGGTGACCACTAGAAGAACACTCACCCAGGTGACCACTAGGTGAACACTCACTCAGGTGACCACTAGATGAACACTCACCCAGGTGACCACTAGATGAACCCTCACCCAGGTGACCACTAGATGAACCCTCACCCAGGTGACCACTAGGTGAATACTCACCCAGGTGACCACTAGATGAACACTCACCCAGGTGACCACTAGAAGAACACTCACCCAGGTGGCCACTAGATGAACACTCACCCAGGTGACCACTAGAAGAACACTCACCCAGGTGACCACTAGGTGAACACTCACCCAGGTGACCACTAGATGAACACTCACCCAGGTGACCACTAGATGAACACTCACCCAGGTGACCACTAAATGTCTCAGTAGTAGTAACCAGTTACCAGTAACCAGTGTACCAGTAGTTGACTCACTACCAACCGTCTCTGCCTGAGTCACTGTCTATTCATATTGTGCTGACCACAGCAGTATTCAAAGACCCCCTCACATATGGGTACTGTGGGCGGCCAGTCAGTTATACGAGAGTGAGCAAGGAGATAGGCAGGCTGTTGGGCGCTCCCCACATTATCTGTAATTATACGTACTACCAGCCTACGTGAGTATTACTTTACCCTATCCACGTATCGAACTCCCACATGATAAATGGTGGCGGGCGTTGGTTTTATTTATCATGTGGGAGTTCGATACGTGGATAGGGTAAAGTAATACTCACGTAGGCTGGTAGTACGTATAATTACAGATAATGTGGGGAGCGCCCAACAGCCTGCCTATCTCCTTGCTCACTCTCGTATAACTGACTGGCCGCCCACAGTACCCATATGTGAGGGGGTCTTTGAATACTGCTGTGGTCAGCACAATATGAATAGACAGTGACTCAGGCAGAGACGGTTGGTAGTGAGTCAACTACTGGTACACTGGTTACTGGTAACTGGTTACTACTACTGAGAGTACAGTGTTATGGTACAGTGGGATAGTACAGTGTTATGGTACAGTGGGATGGTACAGTGCTATGGTACAGTGGGACGGTACAGTGTTATGGTACAGTGGGACGGTACAGTGTTATGGTACAGTGTTATGGTACAGTGTTACGGTACAGTGTTATGGTACAGTGTTATGGTACAGTGGGACGGTACAGTGTTATGGTACAGTGAGACGGTACAGTGTTGGGGTACAGTGGGATGGTACAGTGCTATGGTACAGTGTTATGGTACAGTGTGATGGTACAGTGGGATGATACAGTGTTATGGTACAGTGGGATGGTACAGTGTTGTGATACAGTGGGATGGTACAGCGTTATGGTGCAGTGTTATGCTACAGTGGGATGGTACAGTGTTATGCTACAGTGGGATGGTACAGTGTTATGGTACAGTGTTATGGTACAATGTTATGGTACAGTTGAATGGTACAGTGGGATGTTACAGTGGGATGGTGCAGTGGAATTGTACAGTGGGATGGTGCAGTGGGATGGTAAAGTGTGATGGTACAGTGGGATGGTACAGTGGGATGGTACAGTGGGATGGTACAGTGGGATGGTTCAGTGGGATGGTACAGTGGGATGGTACAGTGGGATGGTACAGTGGGATGGTTCAGTGGGATCGTACAGTGGGATGGTACAGTGGGATGGTACAGTGATGTGGTACAGTGGGATGGTACAGTGGGATGGTACAGTGGGATGGTACAGTGATGTGGTACAGTGGGATGGTACAGTGATGTGGTACAGTGGGATGGTACAGTGATGTGGTACAGTGGGATGGTACAGTGGGATGGTACAGTGGGATGGTACAGTGGGAAGGTACAGTGGGATGGTACAGTGATGTGGTACAGTGGGATGGTACAGTGATTTGGTACAGTGGGATGGTACAGTGGGATGGTACAGTGGGATGGTACAGTGGGATGGTACAGTGGGAAGGTACAGTGGGATGGTACAGTGATGTGGTACAGTGGGATGGTACAGTGATGTGGTACAGTGGGATGGTACAGTGATGTGGTATAGTGGGATGGTACAGTGATGTGGTATAGTGGGATGGTACAGTGATGTGGTACAGTGGGATGGTACAGTGGGATGGTACAGTGATGTGGTATAGTGGGATGGTACAGTGATGTGGTACAGTGGGATGGTACAGTGGGATGGTACAGTGATGTGGTACAGTGGGATGGTACAGTGATGTGGTATAGTGGGATGGTACAGTGATGTGGTATAGTGGGATGGTACAGTGATGTGGTATAGTGGGATGGTACAGTGATGTGGTACAGTGGGATGGTACAGTGATGTGGTACAGTGGGATGGTAGTGATGTGGTACAGTGGGATGGTAGTGATGTGGTACAGTGGGATGGTAGTGATGTGGTACAGTGGGATGGTACAGTGATGTGGTATAGTGGGATGGTACAGTGATGTGGTATAGTGGGATGGTACAGTGATATGGTACAGTGGGATGGTAGTGATGTGGTATAGTGGGATGGTACAGTGATGTGGTATAGTGGGATGGTACAGTGATGTGGTACAGTGGAATGGTAGTGATGTGGTATAGTGGGATGGTACAGTGATGTGGTATAGTGGGATGGTACAGTGATGTGGTACAGTGGGATGGTACAGTGATGTGGTACAGTGGGATGGTAGTGATGTGGTACAGTGGGATGGTAGTGATGTGGTACAGTGGGATGGTAGTGATGTGGTACAGTGGGATGGTACAGTGATGTGGTATAGTGGGATGGTACAGTGATGTGGTATAGTGGGATTGTACAGTGATGTGGTACAGTGGGATGGTAGTGATGTGGTATAGTGGGATGGTACAGTGATGTGGTATAGTGGGATGGTACAGTGGGATGGTACAGTGATGTGGTACAGTGGGATGGTACAGTGATGTGGTACAGTGGGATGGTACAGTGATGTGGTACAGTGGGATGGTACAGTGATGTGGTACAGTGGGATGGTACAGTGGGATGGTACAGTGGGATGGTACAGTGGGATGGTTCAGTGGGATGGTACAGTGGGATGGTACAGTGGGATGGTACAGTGGGATGGTACAGTGGGATGGTACAGTGGGATGGTATAGTGGGATGGTACAGTGGGATGGTACAGTGATGTGGTACAGTGGGATGGTACAGTGATGTGGTACAGTGGGATGGTACAGTGATGTGGTACAGTGGGATGGTACAGTGGGATGGTTCAGTGATGTGGTACAGTGGGATGGTACAGTGATGTGGTACAGTGGGATGGTACAGTGGGATGGTACAGTGATGTGGTACAGTGGGATGGTACAGTGATGTGGTACAGTGGGATGGTACAGTGGGATGGTACAGTGGGATGGTACAGTGATGTGGTACAGTGGGATGGTACAGTGATGTGGTACAGTGGGATGGTACAGTGATGTGGTACAGTGGGATGGTACAGTGGGATGGTACAGTGGGATGGTACAGTGGGATGGTACAGTGGGATGGTACAGTGGGATGGTACAGTGGGATGGTTCAGTGGGATGGTACAGTGGGATGGTACAGTGGGATGGTACAGTGGGATGGTACAGTGGGATGGTACAGTGGGATGGTACAGTGGGATGGTACAGTGGGATGGTACAGTGGGATGGTACAGTGGGATGGTACAGTGGGATGGTTCAGTGGGATGGTACAGTGGGATGGTACAGTGGGATGGTACAGTGGGATGGTACAGTGGGATGGTACAGTGGGATGGTACAGTGATGTGGTACAGTGGGATGGTACAGTGGGATGGTACAGAGTATTACACAGTATATATCCCTCACTGGCGGATGCAATTTATGTTATTGCAAAGCTGGTGCAGAGCATTGATAAATATTTGTGTGTGTGTGTGTGTGTGTGTGTGTGTGTGTGTGTGTGTGTGTGTGTGTGTGTGTGTGTGTGTGTGTGTGTGTGTGTGTGTACTCACCTATTTGTACTCACCTATTTGTGGTTGCAGGGGTCGAATCTTAGCTCCTGGCCCCGCCTCTTCACCGGTTGCTACTAGGCCCTCTCTCTCCCCGCTCCATGAGCTTTATCAAACCTCGTCTTAAAACTGTGTATGGTTCCTGCCTCCACTACGTCATTTTCTAGGCTATTCCACTGCCTTACAACTCTATGACTGAAGAAATACTTCCTACTATCTCTCTGACTCATTTGTGTCTTCAACTTCCAATATTGGCCTCTTGTTTCTGTGTCCCCTCCCTGGAACATCCTGTCTTTGTCCACCTTGTCTATTCCACGCAGTATTTTATATGTCGTTATCATGTCTCCCCTGACCCTCCTGTCCTCCAGTGTCGTCAGGCCGATTTCCCTTAATTTTTCTTCATAGGACATTCCCCTTAGCTCTGGAACTAACCTTGTCGCAAACCTTTGTACTTTCTCTAGTTTCTTGACGTGCTTTATCAAGTGCGGGTTCCAAACAGGTGCTGCATACTCCAGTATGGGCCTGACATACACGGTGTACAGTGTCTTGAATGATTCCTTACTAAGGTATCGGAATGCTGTTCTCAGGTTTGCCAGGCGCCCATATGCTGCAGCAGTTATCTGATTGATGTGTGCTTCCGGAGACATGCTCGGTGTTATACTCACCCCAAGATCTTTCTCCTTGAGTGAGGTTTGCAGTCTTTGGCCACCTAGCCTATACTCTGTCTGTGGTCTTCTGTGCCCTTCCCCTATCTTCATGACTTTGCATTTGGCAGGATTAAATTCGAGAAGCCATTTGCTGGACCAGGTGTCCAGTCTGTCCAGGTCTCTTTGAAGTCCTGCCTGGTCCTCATCAGATTTAATTCTCCTCATTAACTTCACATCATCTGCAAACAAGGACACTTCTGAGTCTAACCCTTCCTGTGTGTGTGTCTGTGTGTGTGTGTGTGTGTGTGTGTGTGTGTGTGTGTGTGTGTGTGTGTGTGTGTGTGTGTGTGTGTGTGTGTGTGTGTGTGTGTGTGTGTGTGTGTGTGCGTGTGTGTGGTCACCTAGTCTTGCTCAGCAAGTTGTGGTTGCAGGAGTCGAGTCATGGCTCCTGGCCCCTCCTCTTCAATGGTCGCTAGTAGGTCACTCTCTCCCTTCTCCATAAGCTTTATCATACCTCTTCTTAAAGCTATGCATGGATCCTGCCTCCATTACATCACCTGCCAAACTGTTCCACTTCCTGACTACTTTATGACTGAAGAAATACTTGATGATGATAAATTAGACACATGTGCAACCCTTGGGTATCTTTATTGAGGAAACGTTTCGCCACACAGTGGCTTCATCAGTCCATACATAGGAGAAACTTGAAGAACAGGAGGAGAATGAGGTAATCAGTCCCTCAACCTTGAGTCGATGTGTTCAGTCCATCAATCTTGAGTAGAATACAGCAGATGAGCGGAGAAGCAGCTTATAAACCGTATGGCAGGAGAGGTGTAGCAGTCATAGGTAGTGTCACATTTGTTCAATGTGGAAGTAGGTTGTGCCCAAGAATTAGGCAAGCGAAGAATTCCTAAGTACTAAGATCCCAAGAAGTTGCAGTGTCTGACAGGTTTGTAGATGTAAAGTAAAAGGACACAAGTGCAACTAATGTGACATTTATTGTGGCAACGTTTCGCTCTCCAGGAGCTTTATCAAGCCATTACAAACAATACATGGACACAGAGGGTATATAAAGGCTCAGAGTGAGGTGAATACTAGTGAGGTACCATTTCGATGTTCACTAGTGGTAGTAGTAGTAGTAGTAGTAGTGGTAGTGACAAAAGTAATACAATATGGTAGAGCAATTAATTCGTACATGAGTAAAAGGATATAAAAGCTATTACTTGGGTAACATAAAAATAGGTTGGACAAATATAAACTGGAATGAGGCAGCTTGTTTCAGTGTTCACTCTCTGTGCTTTGTGTAGTATAACAGGAGAGACTATGTGATGGCAGGGTTTACTGTTTTCAGGAGGATTCTTGCTAAGACTTCGGAGATGGTGAAGCTGCCGTTGTTTTGTTTAATTGTATTTGAAACAGCGATCAGTGCTGATTCAAGGCACTTGCGTGTGCGGAAATTATTTTCTTTTATAAGTAATTGGGCGTCTCTGAATTTCATAAGATGATTGGTGGAATTTCGGTGTTGTACACAGGCGTTGTTTAAGTTGTCGTTCCTGCATGCGTATATGTGTTCATTGAGGCGGGTGTCGAGGTTTCTTGCTGTTTCACCTACGTAGATCTTGTCACAGCCTCCACGGGGTATAGTGTAAACTCCTGCATTGACTGGTTCGTGGTGCTTGGGTTTTGTCCTGGTTAGATCCTTTATTGAAGTGGTAGAAGCGATGGCGACTCTGGTGTTAGCTTGTGAAAGTACTTTTGAGACGTTTAGTGCAACCTGGCTGTTGGGAAGAATTATAACTTTGTTGGGAGCGGTGTTGATGCGTGGAGAATTGATGATCTGAAGAGCTCTTTTCTTGCAGTCTTTGATGAAAAAAGAAGGAAATTGTAGCTCAGTGAATGTTTGGTGAATGTAAGTACATTCCTCGTCAAGAAACTCAGGACTACAAATTCGGTATGCTCTTAGGAAAAACCCGATGATGATGCCTCTTTTGGGGACCATCAGCCCCGCTCATCTTAAACACTCAGGCGACCTTCTCAACCGCATCCGTAACCTCTCCATCCGTAACAAGAAACTAAGCAGTTTGGATGTGACTTCCCTCTTCACAAAAGTACCTACCAAAAAAGCCATCGAGGTTCTACGACGTAAAGTCAACCAGGACCTTAATCTTCCTTTACCTCCCGGAGATTTTGTTGACTTGATTGAACTCTGTGTTAACTTCAACTGTTTTTCCTTCAATAACAAGCTCTACAAACAAACCTACGGCATGGGAATGGGGTCCCCAATAAGTGCCGTCCTAGCCAACTTATACATGGAACACCTAGAGTCCGAACACTTCGCCAACATCATCCCTTCAAGCGTCACTTGGTTGCGTTACGTGGACGATGTCCTCGTAATAACTCCAAAACGTTTTGATGTACGGGATCTTCAGGCAAGGCTCAACGCAGTTGAACCAGCGATCCAGTTTACACTAGAAGAAGAGTCCAATGACAAGCTACCTTTCCTCGACGTCCTCATTCACAAAGTAGACAACAACCTAAGATTTCAAGTTTATCGGAAACCCACCAATAAAAATGATCTCACACACTTCTATTCCAGTCAAGATACCAAGACCAAAAGAGGCATCATCATCGGGTTTTTCCTAAGAGCATACCGAATTTGTAGTCCTGAGTTTCTTGACGAGGAATGTACTTACATTCACCAAACATTCACTGAGTTACAATTTCCTTCTTTTTTCATCAAAGACTGCAAGAAAAGAGCTCTTCAGATCATCAATTCTCCACGCATCAACACCGCTCCCAACAAAGTTATAATTCTTCCCAACAGCCAGGTTGCACTAAACGTCTCAAAAGTACTTTCACAAGCTAACACCAGAGTCGCCATCGCTTCTACCACTTCAATAAAGGATCTAACCAGGACAAAACCCAAGCACCACGAACCAGTCAATGCAGGAGTTTACACTATACCCTGTGGAGGCTGTGACACGATCTACGTAGGTGAAACAGCAAGAAACCTCGACACCCGCCTCAATGAACACATATACGCATGCAGGAACGACAACTTAAACAACGCCTGTGTACAACACCGAAATTCCACCAATCATCTTATGAAATTCAGAGACGCCCAATTAGTGATAAAAGAAAATAATTTCCGCACACGCAAGTGCCTTGAATCAGCACTGATCGCTGTTTCAAATACAATTAAACAAAACAACGGCAGCTTCACCATCTCCGAAGTCTTAGCAAGAATCCTCCTGAAAACAGTAAACCCTGCCATCACATAGTCTCTCCTGTTATACTACTACACAAAGCACAGAGAGTGAACACTGAAACAAGCTGCCTCATTCCCGTTTATATTTGTCCAACCTATTTTTATGTTACCCAAGTAATAGCTTTTATATCCTTTTACTCATGTACGAATTAATTGCTCTACCATATTGTATTACTTTTGTCACTACCACTACTACTACTACTACTACTACCACTAGTGAACATCGAAATGGTACCTCACTAGTATTCACCTCACTCTGAGCCTTTATATACCCTCTGTCTCCATGTATTGTTTGTAATGGCTTGATAAAGCTCCTGGAGAGCGAAACGTTGCCACAATAAATGTCACATTAGTTGCACTTGTGTCCTTTTACTTTACATATTGTCGGTAATTCTACCAACTTTATTACAGGTTTGTAGATGAATGGTTCAGAGAACCGACATGTTGATAAATTAGACACATGTGCAACTCTTGGGTATCTTTATTGAGGAAACGTTTCGCCACACAGTGGCTTCATCAGTCCATACATAGTGTAATAAAGTTGGTAGAATTACCGACAATATGTAAAGTAAAAGGACACAAGTGCAACTAATGTGACATTTATTGTGGCAACGTTTCGCTCTCCAGGAGCTTTATCAAGCCATTACAAACAATACATGGACACAGAGGGTATATAAAGGCTCAGAGTGAGGTGAATACTAGTGAGGTACCATTCCGATGTTCACTAGTGGTAGTAGTAGTAGTGGTAGTGACAAAAGCAATTAATTCGTACATGAGTAAAAGGATATAAAAGCTATTACTTGGGTAACATAAAAATAGGTTGGACAAATATAAACTGGAATGAGGCAGGTTGTTTCAGTGTTCACTCTCTGTGCTTTGTGTAGTATAACAGGAGAGACTATGTGATGGCAGGGTTTACTGTTTTCAGGAGGATTCTTGCTAAGACTTCGGAGATGGTGAAGCTGCCGTTGTTTTGTTTAATTGTATTCGAAACAGCGATCAGTGCTGATTCAAGGCACTTGCGTGTGCGGAAATTAGTTTCTTTTATCACTAATTGGGCGTCTCTGAATTTCATAAGATGATTGGTGGAATTTCGGTGTTGTACACAGGCGTTGTTTAAGTTGTCGTTCCTACATGCGTATATGTGTTCATTGAGGCGGGTGTCGAGGTTTCTTGCTGTTTCACCTACGTAGATCTTGTCACAGCCTCCACAGGGTATAGTGTAAACTCCTGCATTGACTGGTTCGTGGTGCTTGGGTTTTGTCCTGGTTAGATCCTTTATTGAAGTGGTAGAAGCGATGGCGACTCTGGTGTTAGCTTGTGAAAGTACCTTTGAGACGTTTAGTGCAACCTGGCTGTTGGGAAGAATTATAACTTTGTTGGGAGCGGTGTTGATGCGTGGAGAATTGATGATCTGAAGAGCTCTTTTCTTGCAGTCTTTGATGAAAAAAGAAGGAAATTGTAACTCAGTGAATGTTTGGTGAATGTAAGTACATTCCTCGTCAACAGCCAGGTTGCACTAAACGTCTCAAAGGTACTTTCACAAGCTAACACCAGAGTCGCCATCGCTTCTACCACTTCAATAAAGGATCTAACCAGGACAAAACCCAAGCACCACGAACCAGTCAATGCAGGAGTTTACACTATACCCTGTGGAGGCTGTGACAAGATCTACGTAGGTGAAACAGCAAGAAACCTCGACACCCTCCTCAATGAACACATATACGCATGTAGGAACGATAACTTAAACAACGCCTGTGTACAACACCGAAATTCCACCAATCATCTTATGAAATTCAGAGACGCCCAATTAGTGATAAAAGAAACTAATTTCCGCACACGCAAGTGCCTTGAATCAGCACTGATCGCTGTTTCGAATACAATTAAACAAAACAACGGCAGCTTCACCATCTCCGAAGTCTTAGCAAGAATCCTCCTGAAAACAGTAAACCCTGCCATCACATAGTCTCTCCTGTTATACTACACAAAGCACAGAGAGTGAACACTGAAACAACCTGCCTCATTCCAGTTTATATTTGTCCAACCTATTTTTATGTTACCCAAGTAATAGCTTTTATATCCTTTTACTCATGTACGAATTAATTGCTTTTGTCACTACCACTACTACTACTACCACTAGTGAACATCGGAATGGTACCTCACTAGTATTCACCTCACTCTGAGCCTTTATATACCCTCTGTGTCCATGTATTGTTTGTAATGGCTTGATAAAGCTCCTGGAGAGCGAAACGTTGCCACAATAAATGTCACATTAGTTGCACTTGTGTCCTTTTACTTTACACAGTCCATACATAGGAGAAACTTGAAGAACAGGAGGAGAATGAGGTAATCAGTCCCTCAACCTTGAGTCGATGTGTTCAGTCCATCAATCTTGAGTAGAATACGGCAGATGAGCGGAGAAGCAGCTTATAAACCGTATGGCAGGAGAGGTGTAGCAGTCATAGGTAGTGTCACATTTGTTCAATGTGGAAGTAGGTTGTGCCCAAGAATTAGGCAAGCGAAGAATTCCTAAGTATTAAGATCCCAAGAAGTTGCAGTGTCTGACAGGTTTGTAGATGAATGGTTCAGAGAACCGACATGTTGATAAGCTGCTTCTCCGCTCATCTGCCGTATTCTACTCAAGACTGATGGACTGAACACATCGACTCAAGGTTGAGGGACTGATTACCTCATTCTCCTCCTGTTCTTCAAGTTTCTCCTATGTATGGACTGATTAAGCCACTGTGTGGCGAAACGTTTCCTCAATAAAGATACCCAAGAGTTGCACATGTGTCTAATTTATCAACATGTCGGTTCTCTGAACCATTCATCTACAAACCTGAAGAAATACTTCCTGACATCCCTGTAACTCATCTGAGTTTTCAACTTCCAGCTGTGACCCCTTGTTTCTGTCCCATCTCTGAAACATCCTGTCTCTATCCACCTTGTCAATTCCTCTCAGTATTTTATATGTGGTTATCATGTCCCCCCATCCTTCATGTCCTCCAGTGTTGTCAAGTTGATTTCTCTTAACCTCTCCTTGTAGGACAATCCCCTCAGCTCCGGGACTAGTCTTGATGTGTTTGACCAGGTGTAGGTTCCATACTGGTGCTGCATACTCCAATATGGGCTTGACGTACACAGTGTACAGAGTCTTGAATGACTTCTTACTCAGGTGTCGAAACGCCATTCTTAGGTTTGCCAGTCGCCCATATGCTGCAGCAGCTATTTGGTTGATGTACGCCTCAGATGTGCTCGGTATGATGCTCACTAAGAGATCCTTATACTTGAGTGAGTTTTACAGCCTTTGAACTCTTAGGCTGTACTCTGTCTGCGGTCTTCTTTGTCCTTCCCCAAACTTAATAACTTTGCACTTGCTGGGGTTAAACTCCAGAAGCCATTTGTCTGACCAGGCTTGTAGTCTCTCCAGATTTTGTAGACTTACCTAATCCTCGTCCACTTCTATTCTCATTAGTTTCACATCGTCTGGGAACAGGGACACTTCTGAATCTGTCCCTTCCATCATATCATTCACATATACAATAATCAGCACCGGACCTAGGACCGACCCTTGTGGAACCCCACCCGACATAAGCACCCACTCTGATACCTTGTCACGTACTAACACACGTTGTTTCCTTCCTCTCAGGTATTCCCTGATCCATTGCAGCACTTTCACTGTTATTCCCACCTTCTCCTCTAGCTTTTCAACCAGATTCTTGTGTGGTACTGTGTCGCAATCCTTCTTACAGTCCAAGAAGATACAGTCGACCCATCCCTCGCTCTCCTGTCTTACTTCTGTTAATTTGTCGTAGAACTGCAGCAGGTGTATGTGTATGTGCATGTGTGTGCATGTGTGTGTGTGTGTGTGTGTGTACTCACCTAATTCACCTAATTGTGGTTGCAGGGGTCGAGACTCAGCTCCTGGCCCCGCCTCTTCACCGACCGCTACTAGGTCCTCTCTCCCCCTGCTCCATGAGCTTTATCATACCTCGTCTTAAAACTATGTATAGTTCCTGCCTCCACTACATCGCTTGCCAGACTATTCCACTTCCTAACTACTCTATGACTGAAGAAATACTTCCTAACATTCCTTTGACTCATCTGAGTCTTCAACTTCCAATTGTGACCTCTTGTTTCTATGTCCCATCTCTGGAACATCCTGTCTTTGTCCACCTTGTCTATTCCGCGCAGTATTTTATATGTCGTTATCATGTCTCCCCTAACCCTCCTGTCCTCCAGTGTCGTCAGGCCGATTTCCCTCAACCTTTCTTCGTAGGACAATCCCCTTAGCTCTGGGACTAGTCTTGTTGCAAACCTTTGCACTTTCTCTAATTTCTTGACGTGCTTGACCAGGTGTGGATTCCAAACTGGTGCTGCATACTCCAGTATGGGCCTGACGTAAATGGTACACAGTCTTGAACGATTCCTTACTGAGGTATCGGAACGCTATCCGTAGGTTTGCCAGGCGCCCGTATGCTGCAGCAGTTATCTGACTGATGTGCGCCTCAGGAGATATGCTCGGTGTTATACTCAACCCCAGATCTTTTTCCTTGATTGAGGTTTGTAGTCTTTGGCCATCTAGACTATATTGTGTCTGCGGTCTTCTTTGCCCTTCCCCAGTCTTCATGACTTTGCATTTGGCAGGGTTAAACTCAAGGAGCCAGTTGCTGGACCAGGCTTGATGCCTGTCCAGGTCTCTTTGTAGTCCTGCCTGATTCTCGTCCGATTTGATTCTTCTCATTAACTTCACATCATCTGCAAACAAGGACACTTCTGAGTCTATCCCTTCCGTTATGTCGTTCACATATACTAAAAACAGCACAGGTCCTAGGACTGACCCCTGTGGAAACCCGCTTGTCACAGGCGCCCACTCTGACACCTCGTCACGTTGCCTCCCTGTCAGGTATTCTGTGATCCATTGCAGTGCCTTTCTTGTTATGTGTGCCTGATCCTCTAGCTTCTGCAGTAACTTCTTGTGAGGAACTGAGTCGAAGGCCTTCTTGCAGTCCAAAAAAATGCAGTCGATCCACCCCTCTCTCTCTTGTCTTACTTCTGTCACCTTGTCATAAAACTCCAGTAGATTTGTGACACAGGATTTTCCTTCCCTGAAACTGTGCTGGTTGTCAATTATACGCTTGTTTCTTTCCAGGTGCTCCACCACTCTCCTCCTGATGATCTTCTCCATGACTTTGCATACTATACACGTTAGTGATACAGGTCTGTAGTTTAGTGCCTCATGTCTGTCTCCCTTTTTAAAAATTGGGACTACATTTGCCATCTTCCATACCTCAGGGAGTTGCCCAGTTTCAATGGATGTGTTGAAGATCTTTGTTAATGGCACACACAGCATCTCTGCTCCCTCTCTAAGGACCCATGGAGAGATGTTGTCTGGTCCCACCGCCTTTGAGGTGTCAAGTTCGCATAGCAGCTTCTTCACCTCCTCCTCGGTTATGTGTACCTCATCCAGCACTTGCTGGTGTACCCCCCTGTTTTGATTTCCTGGAGTCCTACTGGTTTCCACTGTAAATACTTCTTTAAATCTCGTGTTGAGCTCCTCACATACCTCTTGGTCACTTATTGTGAACTCCCCATCATCCTTCCTCAGTCTGATTACCTGGTCCTTGTGTGTGTGTGTGTGTGTGTGTGTGTGTGTGTGTGTACTCACCTAATTGTACTCACCTAATTGTGGTTGTGTGTGTGTGTGTGTGTGTGTGTGTGTGTGTGTGTGTGTGTGTGTGTGTGTGTGTGTGTGTGTGTGTGTGTGTGTGTGTGTGTGTGTATGTGTGTGTGTGTGTATGTGTGTGTGTGTGTGTGTGTGTGTGTGTGTGTGTGTGTGTGTGTGTGTGTGTGTGTGTGTGTCTGTGTGTGTGTGTGTGTGTGTGTGTGTGTGTGTGTATGTGTGTGTGTGTGTATGTGTGTGTGTGTGTGTGTATGTGTGTGTGTGTATGTGTGTGTGTGTGTGTGTGTGTGTGTATGTGTGTGTGTTTGTGTGTGTGTGTACTCACCTATTTGTACTCACCTATTTGTGGTTGCAGGGGTCGAGTCCTAGCTCCTGGCCCCGCCTCTTCACCGGTTGCTACTAGGCCCTCTCTCTCCCCGCTCCATGAGCTTTATCAAACCTCGTCTTAAAACTGTGTATGGTTCCTGCCTCCACTACGTCATTTTCTAGGCTATTCCACTGCCTTACAACTCTATGACTGAAGAAATACTTCCTACTATCTCTCTGACTCATTTGTGTCTTCAACTTCCAATTGTGGCCACTTGTTTCTGTGTCCCCTCCCTGGAACATCCTGTCCTTGTCCACCTTGTCTATTGTGTGTGTGTGTATGTGTGTGTGTATGTGTGTGTGTGTGTGTGTGTGTGTGTGTGTGTGTGTGTGTGTGTGTGTGTGTGTGTGTGTGTGTGTGTGTGTGTGTGTGTGTGTGTGTATGTGCCCGCCATTCATACGCTTAATGAGTCTCTCACAGACCATTCACCAGACCATTCACCAGACCATTCACCAGACCATTGAAAAAAAAGAGTCGGTCCATGGGATGTATTTTTATTAATTATCAACTGCAGAGTCAATGCTCGACTATTTTTTTTTCAATTTTTTTGGGCTTAAAAATTGTTGATTTTTTTTATCCAGCCAGTTCTTATATTATTATTTTTTAACTATGTAGACAGTAAGAGGATTTTATGAAAAAATAATGTATAGAAGAAGGACAAAAAAATTGTTAAGTTGATGACTAACATACAATAATAACTAGGATACAATAATAACTAACATACAATAATAACTAGCATACAATAATAACTAACATACAATAATAACTAACATACTATAATAACATACAATAATAACTAACATACAATAATAACTAACATACAATAATAACTAACATGCAATAATAACTAACATACAATAATAACTAACATACTATAATAACATGCGATAATAACTAACATACAATAATAACTAACATACAATAATAACTAACATACAATAATAACTAACATACAATAACAACTAACATACAATAATAACTAACATACAATAATAACTAACATACAATAATAACTAACATACTATAATAACTAACATACAATAATAACATACAATAATAACTAACATACTATAATAACTAACATACAATAATAACTAACATACAATAATAACTAACAAAATATAATAACTAACATACTATAATAACTAACATTCAATAATAACTAACATACAATAATAACTAACATACTATAATAACTAACATACAATAATAACTAACATACTATAATAACATACAATAATAACTAACATACAATAATAACTAACATACAATAATAACTAACATGCAATAATAACTAACATACAATAATAACTAACATACTATAATAACATGCGATAATAACTAACATACAATAATAACTAACATACAATAATAACTAACATACAATAATAACTAACATACAATAATAACTAACATACAATAATAACTAACATACAATAATAACTAACATACAATAATAACTAACATACAATAATAACTAACATACAATAATAACTAACATACTATAATAACTAACATACAATAATAACATACAATAATAACTAACATACTATAATAACTAACATATAATAATAACTAACATACAATAATAACAAACAAAATATAATAACTAACATACTATAATAACTAACATACAATAATAACTAACATACAATAATAACTAACATACTATAATAACTAACATACAATAATAACGTACAATAATAACTAACATACTATAATAACTAACATACAATAATAACTAACATACAATAATAACTAACATACAATAATAACTAACATACTATAATAACTAACATACTATAATAACTAACATACAATAATAACATACAATAATAACTAACATACTATAATAACTAACATACAATAATAACTAACATACAATAATAACTAACTTACAATAATAACTAACATACAATAATAACTAACATACAATAATAACATACAATAATAACTAACATACAATAATAACTAACATACAAAATTAACTAACAATAATAACTAACATACAATAATAACTAACATACAATAATAACTAACATACAATAATAACATACAATAATAACTAACATACAATAATAACTAACATACAATAATAACTAACATACTATAATAACTAACATACAATAATAACTAACATACAATAATAACATACAATAATAACTAACATACAATAATAACATACAATAATAACTAACATACAATAATAACTAACATACAATAATAACTAACATACAATAATAACGTACAATAATAACTAACATACTATAATAACTAACATACAATAATAACTAACATACAATAATAACTAACATACTATAATAACTAACATACTAAAATAACTTACAATAATAACTAACATACTATAATAACTAACATACAAAATAACTAACATACAATAATAACTAACATACTATAATAACTAACATACTATAATAACTAACATACTATAATAACTAACATACTATAATAACTAACATACTATAATAACTAACATACAATAATAACTAACATACTATAATAACTAACATACTATAATAACTAACATACAATAATAACTAACATACAATAATAACTAACATACTATAATAACTAACATACTAAAACAACTTACAATAATAACTAACATACTATAATAACTAACATACAAAATAACTAACATACAATAATAACTAACATACTATAATAACTAACATACTATAATAACTAACATACAATAATAACAAACATACAATAATAACTAACATACTATAATAACATGCGATAATAACTAACATACAATAATAACTAACATACAATAATAACTAACAAAATATAATAACTAACATACTATAATAACTTACATACAATAATAACTAACATACAATAATAACATACAATAATAACTAACATACAATAATAACTAACATACAATAATAACGTACAATAATAACTAACATACTATAATAACTAACATACAATAATAACTAACATACAATAATAACTAACATACAATAATAACTAACATACAATAATAACTAACATACAATAATAACATACAATAATAACTAACATACTATAATAACTAACATACAATAATAACTAACATACAATAATAACTAACAAAATATAATAACTAACATACTATAATAACTAACATACAATAATAACTAACATACAATAATAACTAACATACTATAATAACTAACATACAATAATAACGTACAATAATAACTAACATACTATAATAACTAACATACAATAATAACTAACATACAATAATAACTAACATACAATAATAACTAACATACAATAATAACTAACATACTATAATAACTAACATACAATAATAACATACAATAATAACTAACATACTATAATAACTAACATACAATAATAACTAACATACAATAATAACTAACATACAATAATAACTAACATACAATAATAACTAACATACAATAATAACTAACATACAATAATAACTAACATACAATAATAACTAACATACAATAATAACTAACATACAATAATAACACATACTATAATAACTATACATACTATAATAACTAACATACAATAATAACTAACATACAATAATAACTAACATACAATAATAACTAACATACATATAATAACTAACATACTATAATAACTAACATACAATAATAACTAACATATAATAACAATAATAACTAACATACAATAATAACTAACATACAATAACTAACATACAATAATAACTAACATACAATAATAACTAACATACAATAATAATACAATAATAACTAACATACAATAATAACTAACATACAATAATAACTAACATACATAACATACAATAATAACTAACATACAATAATAACTAACATACAATAATAACTATACATACAATAATAACTAACATACTATAACTAACAATAATAACTAACATACAATAATAATAATAATAACTAACATACAATAATAACTAACAATAATAACAATAATAATAACTAACATACAATAATAACTAACATACAATAATAACTAACATACACTAACATACAATAATAACTAACAATAATAAACATACAATAATAACTAACATACAATAATAACTAACAAACATACAATAACTATACTACATGCGATAATAACTACATACAATAATAACTAACATACAATAATAACTAACATACAATAATAACATACAATAATAACTAACATACAATAATAACTAACATACAATAATAACTAACATACAATAACTAACATACAATAATAACTAACATACATATAATAACTAACATACAATAATAACTAACATACAATAATAACATACAATAATAACTAACATACAATAATAACTAACATAACAAAATAATAATAACTAACATACAATAATAACTAACATACAATAATAACATACAATAATAACTAACATACTATAATAACTAACATACAATAATAACTAACATACAATAATAACTAACATACAATAATAACTAACATACAATAATAACTAACATACAATAATAACTAACATACTATAATAACTAACATACAATAATAACTAACATACAATAATAACATACAATAATAACTAACATACAATAATAACTAACATACAATAATAACTAACATACAATAATAACTAACATACAATAATAACTAACATACAATAATAACTAACATACAATAATAACATACAATAATAACTAACATACAATAATAACTAACATACAATAATAACGTACAATAATAACTAACATACTATAATAACTAACATACAATAATAACTAACATACAATAATAACTAACATACAATAATAACTAACATACAATAATAACTAACATACAATAATAACATACAATAATAACTAACATACAATAATAACTAACATACAATAATAACATACAATAATAACTAACATACAATAATAACTAACATACAATAATAACTAACATACAATAATAACATACAATAATAACTAACATACAATAATAACATACAATAATAACTAACATACAATAATAACTAACATACAATAATAACTAACATACAATAATAACATACAATAATAACTAACATACAATAATAACTAACATACAATAATAACTAACATACAATAATAACTAACATACTATAATAACTAACATACAATAATAACATACAATAATAACTAACATACAATAATAACTAACATACAATAATTAACATACAATAATAACATACAATAATAACTAACATACGATAATAACTAACATACAATAATAACTAGAATACAATAATAACATACAATAATAACTAACATGCAATAATAAGTAACATTCAATAATAACTAACATGCAATAATAACATACACTAATAACTAACATACGCTAATAGCTAACATACAATAATAACTAACATACAATAATAACTAACATACAATAATAACTAACATACGATAATAACTAACATACTATAATAACTAACATACAATAATAACATATAATAATAACTAACATACGATAATAACTAACATACAATAATAACTAACATACAATAATAACTAGCATACAATAATTAACATACAATAATAACATACAATAATAATTAACATACAATAATAACTAACATACAATAATAACTAACATACAACACTACCATACAATAATAACTAACATACAATAATCACTTACAATAATTAACATGCAATAATAACTAACATACGATAATAACTAACATACAATAATAACTAACATACAATAATAACTAACATACAATAATAACTAGCACAAACAATAACATACAATAATAACTAACATACAATAATCACTTACATACAATAATTAACATGCAATAATAACTAACATACAATAATAACTAACATACAATAATAACTAACATACAATAATAACTAGCACAAACAATAACATACAATAATAACTAACATACAATAATAACTAGCACAAACAATAACATACAGTAATAATTATCATACAATGATATAAATAAATATGTTAGAGCTTCCTGCAGTTGTTGTTGTATTAGCTGAGTAACCAAAATTTCATCTACGGCTGAATGATTACATCTACACTTGCTACTTGGATATTCTTCCTATTATAACCTTCGTGGTACAAGGTCTGGCTGGCTACATGACGGGACCACGGTGCAACCCCACTTCCATTCCACTCTTTATTCACTGACATGTAATACACACACACGTCTACACACACACACACACACACACACACACACACACACACACACACACACACACACACACACACACACACACACACACACACACACACACACACACACACACACACACATATATATATATTTATATATATAATGTGATCTTATGATAGGAATAATTAAGGTTTGACAAGGCTAATTACTCTGATACAGGTGTCAGTCAGTGATCATCTGGCAGTGGGAGGTGTCCTAATGCAGGGGGCAAGGATACATGGGCCCAGGACTCAGGGGCCCAGGACTCAGGGGCCCAGGACTCAGGGGTCCAGGACACAGGGGCCAAGGACACAGGGGCTCTGGAGTTAGGATTCACCTAGTGGTCACCTGGGTGAGGGTTCACCTAGTGGTCACCTGGGTGAGGGTTCACCTAGTGGTCACCTGGGTGAGGGTTCACCTAGTGGTCACCTGGGTGAGGGTTCACCTAGTGGTCACCTGGGTGAGTGTTCATCTAGTGGTCACCTGGGTGAGGGTTCACCTAGTGGTCACCTGGGTGAGGGTTCACCTAGTGGTCACCTGGGTGAGTGTTCACCTAGTGGTCACCTGGGTGAGGGTTCACCTAGTGGTCACCTGGGTGAGGGTTCACCTAGTGGTCACCTGGGTGAGGATTCACCTAGTGGTCACCTGGGTGAGTGTTCATCTAGTGGTCACCTGAGTGAGTGTTCACCTAGTGGTCACCTGGGTGAGGATTCACCTAGTGGTCACCTGGGTGAGTGTTCATCTAGTGGTCACCTGAGTGAGTGTTCATCTAGTGGTCACCTGGGTGAGGATTCACCTAGTGGTCACCTGGGTGAGGGTTCACCTAGTGGTCACCAGGGTGAGGATTCACCTAGTGGTCACCTGGGTGAGTGTTCATCTAGTGGTCACCTGAGTGAGTGTTCATCTAGTGGTCACCTGGGTGAGGGTTCATCTAGTGGCCACCTGGGTGAGTGTTCTTCTAGTGGTCACCAGGGTGAGTGTTCATCTAGTGGCCACCTGGGTGAGTGTTCTTCTAGTGGTCACCTGGGTGAGTGTTCATCTAGTGGTCACTTGGGTGAGTGTTCATCTAGTGGTCACCTGGGTGAGTGTTCTTCTAGTGGTCACCTGGGTGAGTGTTCATCTAGTGGCCACCTGGGTGAGTGTTCTTCTAGTGGTCACCTGGGTGAGTGTTCATCTAGTGGTCACCTGGGTGAGTGTTCATCTAGTGGCCACCTGGGTGAGTGTTCTTCTAGTGGTCACCTGGGTGAGTGTTCATCTAGTGGTCACCTGGGTGAGTGTTCTTCTAGTGGTCACCTGGGTGAGTGCTCATCTAGTGGCCACCTGGGTGAGTGTTCATCTAGTGGTCACCTGAGTGAGTGTTCATCTAGTGGTCACCTGGGTGAGGGTTCATCTAGTGGCCACCTGGGTGAGTGTTCTTCTAGTGGTCACCTGGGTGAGTGTTCATCTAGTGGCCACCTGGGTGAGTGTTCTTCTAGTGGTCACCTGGGTGAGTGTTCATCTAGTGGTCACTTGGGTGAGTGTTCATCTAGTGGTCACCTGGGTGAGTGTTCTTCTAGTGGTCACCTGGGTGAGTGTTCATCTAGTGGCCACCTGGGTGAGTGTTCTTCTAGTGGTCACCTGGGTGAGTGTTCATCTAGTGGTCACCTGGGTGAGTGTTCATCTAGTGGCCACCTGGGTGAGTGTTCTTCTAGTGGTCACCTGGGTGAGTGTTCATCTAGTGGTCACCTGGGTGAGTGTTCTTCTAGTGGTCACCTGGGTGAGTGTTCATCTAGTGGCCACCTGGGTGAGTGTTCTTCTAGTGGTCACCTGGGTGAGTGTTCATCTAGTGGTCACCTGGGTGAGTGTTCATCTAGTGGTCACCTGGGTGAGTGTTCATCTAGTGGTCACCTGGGTGAGTGTTCATCTAGTGGCCACCTGGGTGAGTGTTCATCTAGTGGTCACCTGGGTGAGTGTTCACCTAGTGGTCACCTGGGTGAGTGTTCTTCTAGTGGTCACCTGGGTGAATGTTCATCTAGTGGCCACCTGGGTGAGTGTTCATCTAGTGGTCACCTGGGTGAGTGTTCACCTAGTGGTCACCTGGGTGAGTGTTCTTCTAGTAGTCACCTGGGTGAGTGTTCATCTAGTGGTCACCTGGGTGAGTGTTCATCTAATGGTCACCTGGGTGAGTGTTCATCTAGTGGTCACCTGGGTGAGTGTTCATCTAGTGGTCACTTGGGTGAGTGTTCATCTAGTGGTCACCTGGGTGAGTGTTCACCTAGTGGTCACCTGGGTGGGTGTTCTTCTAGTGGTCACCTGGGTGAGTGTTCATCTAGTGGTCACCTGGGTGAGTGTTCATCTAATGGTCACCTGGGTGAGTGTTCATCTAGTGGTCACCTGGGTGAGTGTTCATCTAGTGGTCACTTGGGTGAGTGTTCATCTAGTGGTCACCTGGGTGAGTGTTCATCTCTCAGTAGTAGTAACCAGTTACCAGTAACCAGTGTACCAGTAGTTGACTCACTACCAACCATCTCTGCCTGAGTCACTGTCTATTCATATTGTGCTGACCACAGCAGTATTCAAAGACCCCCTCACATATGGGTACTGTGGGCGGCCAGTCAGTTATACGAGAGTGAGCAAGGAGATAGGCAGGCTGTTGGGCGCTCCCCACATTATCTGTAATTATACGTACTACCAGCCTATGTGAGTATTACTTTACCCTATCCACGTATCGAACTCCCACATGATAAATGGTGGCAGCGGTGGGATGCGTGGATTTAGTTTTTACGGGTAATTCAGGACGTTAGAAGACTGTTTGTGAGTAGCCGGCGGGTCAAAGGTGAACCGTCTCACCCACTCCAGCTCCTCGCTCCCCTCACTCACCCCCTCCAGCCTGCAAGCCTGTTGCAGCCATTTCAAGCTTCCTGGCTTAGTTCGTGTGCTAATTGCTTCAATCTCCGAGGGGTTGACCCGGATTTTGCAATTAAGCCAGTCAGTAAGCCAGACTGTGGAAGTGAACGCCAGTCAGCCTATCATCCAGCCTGTCTCCTGTCATCCACCTGCTCCTCCGTGCTGTGTGCATCGTTACACGTCTTCCAGCCAGCCATTCTCGTGGGTTAAGCCAGTCAGCCAACCCAGCTTCTAACCCAGCTGAGAGTAAGAAGTAAGCCAAGTTCCTCTGAAGTATCATCTCATGCATCGCTTTGTGCTCCCAGTTGGATGCTAAGCATGGTTTTCACCATTCCTGTGGCATAGAGTGGCTTATCAAGCCACCTTCGTGGGTAGAGTGGAGTGCGCGCCAGAGCGCCAGTGAGAGTCACCTCACCCACCGCTATACACTCTCCCTCCACCAACCCACCACCAACCACCCACCACCAGCCACCCACCTCATCTACCTGTGGTTGTTTGCACCCTTGTACCGGGTCCTAATACTGTTTTGGCTCACATAATTGGTCAATAGATGTAGCTGAGCGCCAACGATAAAGCCAATTATGCGAGTCCACCGAGAAAGCACATTTCTTCACGACGACAGTGTGAGTGTCGGCGTCATCACCGCGCAGGACAACCTTCCTCATCACCAGTCATCACCGTCGACTAGTCCAGACTCCATAATTTTCTGTTTAGAGACATTTTTCTTAGACATTTGCGTGTGTGAGACATTCATAGTGAATTTCTTGTGTACTCTAAACCTTGTGTTTTCAGTGTAGACTCAGTGTTTCTTTGACTCTTTGCAATATTTTTCAGTGTTATCGCTCATCTTCTATTTTTTTTTGCCTTATGTCCTTGAGTAAGTTCCCTGAGATCATGTCCCAGTCACTTTTGAATGTTCACTTAGTGTATCATGCCAGTCAAAGTCAATATGAATCAGTCCACAGTACCAACATTCCCTTACTGACTGAAAGACAATACCTAGCCCTTGAGCAATGTGTTTGTTCTCACAGCTTGTATCTGAGATTTGTTAAAGTGCTGCAAAATGTGAAGTTCAGATTAAGTTCCTATAGATCCGTGAATTACTTATTAACGTAGCCGAGCGGTCAGGCACTAGTAATACTGTCACTCCTGTCTGGACTCCAGCCACACATGCACGCAGGATAGTGCTTACTATCCTTGCGATGGCGACTTGTTCAAGTATTCGTTCCTTCCCAGGGGACGCTTTGAGAAGAACTTTACTTGCAACAAGTTATGCCATCTCTTGCTGATGCCACAAGCCGTGCAGAAAGACGTTTCTGTGGCTAGTGTGCTCACTTGAGTGTTGTGTTGTCCGTGTTTCAGATTGTGATCCCATCCTAGTTGACAGTAATCAGTGCATTGTAAGAAGTTATTTCTCGAGTAACTTCCACGTTGTTAACGTTTGTAAGTGAAGTTTATAGCTGATCCCTCGTGTCACTGTGTGCGACTCAGATTGAATATCAGCATTGTTCACCGTGTTCATTTCTTTTCTCCTGTGCTTGCAGTTTGAGATAGTAGATTCGTTCTCCCTTGCTCATATTGCGTGTTATAGCGTTAATTTTTATTACAGTATCAACTTATCAGTATTCAAGAATTTTTTTTTTTGTGTTCACGTTCTCTTCGAGTTCTGAGAGTTAACAGTCTAGATTTGAGTGCACCGAATCTGCTTCTGTTAAACACTCTTTCTTTGTATATATTCCTTCCTCAGAATCTGCAGATCACATGAATACAGATCGATCGATCAAATTTTTTTTATCACTTCCACTGTGTAATCCCAACGTTGAGTTTCATTCGATGAGTTGTGCTATATTATACCTTGTATTGCATTACAGTTCCAGTTACGTAAGCTTCCATTCCAATGTTCTACTTATGTATGTTATAATGTTTAATTGTTGTGTACTTTGACATTGTATAGAATCAGCCCAAGCCGTATACCTGCCATCTCTAGTTTGTATTAGTTGTATGTCGGGACGACATACGTTAGCGTCGCCGAGCTCTCAGTAGTAGTAACCAGTTACCAGTAACCAGTGTACCAGTAGTTGACTCACTACCAACCGTCTCTGCCTGAGTCACTGTCTATTCATATTGTGCTGACCACAGCAGTATTCAAAGACCCCCTCACATATGGGTACTGTGGGCAGCCAGTCAGTTATACGAGAGTGAGCAAAGAGATAGGCAGGCTGTTGGGCGCTCCCCACATTATCTGTAATTATACGTACTACCAGCCTACGTGAGTATTACTTTACCCTATCCCGTATCAAACTCCCACATGATAGTACCATCCCACTGTACCATAACACTGTACCGTCCCACTGTACCATAACACTGTACCATCCCACTGTACCATAACACTGTACCATCCCACTGTACCATAAAACTGTACCGTCCCACTGTACCATAACACTGTACCATAACACTGTACCATAACACTGTACCATAAAACTGTACCATAACACTGTACCATAACACTGTACCATCCCACTGTACCATAACACTGTACCGGCCCACTGTACCATAACACTGTACCGTCCCACTGTACCATAACACTGTACCATAGCACTATACTGTCCCACTGTACCATAACACTGTACCGTCCCACTGTACCATAACACTGTACCATCCCACTGTACTATAACACTGTACCGTCCCACTGTACCATAACACTGTACCGTCCCACTGTACCATAACACTGTACCGTCCCACTGTACCATAACACTGTACCATCCCACTGTACCATAACACTGTATCGTTCCACTGTACCATAACACTGTACCGTCCCACTGTACCATAACACTGTACCGTCCCACTGTACCATAACACTGTACCATCCCACTGTACCATAACACTGTACCATTCCACTGTACCATAACACTGTACCATCCCACTGTACCATAACACTGTACCATCCCACTGTACCATAGCACTGTACCGTCCCACTGTACCGTCCCACTGTACCATAACACTGTACCGTCCCACTGTACCATAACACTTTACCATCCCACTGTACCATAACACTGTACCGTCCCACTGTACCATCCCACTGTACCATAACACTGTACCGTCCCACTGTACCATAACACTGAACCGTCCCACTGTACCATCCCACTGTACCATAACACTGTACCGTCCCACTGTACCATAACACTGTATGATACGAATCCATCTGGCAATACATTCCTCAACTCCAGTGTGAGATGCCAGGATTAGGAGCGTCGGAGTTAGTGAATCGAATTTCTCTCACTCCAGAATTTCTCTCACTCCAGAATTACTCTCACTCCAGAATTACTCTCACTCCAGAATTACTCTCACTCCAGAATTACTCTCACTCCAGAATTTCTCTCACTCCAGAATTACTCTCACTCCAGAATTACTCTCACTCCAGAATTACTCTCACTCCAGAATTACTCTCACTCCAGAATTACTGTCACTCCAGAATTACTCTCATTCCAGAATTACTGTCACTCCAGAATTACTCTCACCCCAGAATTACTCTCACTCCAGAATTACTCTCACTCCACAGTTACTCTCACTCCAGAATTTCTCTCACTCCAGAATGTCTCTCACTCCAGAATTACTCTCACTCCAGAATTTCTCTCACTCCAGAATTTCTCTCACTCCAGAATTACTCTCACTCCAGAATTTCTCTCACTCCAGAATTACTCTCACTCCAGAATTTCTCTCACTCCAGAATTTCTCTCACTCCAGAATTACTCTCACCCCAGAATTACTCTCACTCCAGAATTTCTCTCACTCCAGAATTACTCTCACTCCACAGTTACTCTCACTCCAGAATTACTCTCACTCCAGAATTACTCTCACCCCAGAATTACTCTCACTCCAGAATTACTCTCACTCCAGAATTTCTCTCACTCCAGAATTACTCTCACTCCAGAATTTCTCTCACTCCAGAATTACTCTCACTCCAGAATTACTCTCACTCCAGAATTACTCTCACTCCAGAATTTCTCTCACTCCAGAATTACTCTCACTCCAGAATTTCTCTCACTCCAGAATTTCTCTCACTCCAGAATTTCTCTCACTCCAGAATTTTTCTCACTCCAGAATTTCTCTCACTCCAGAATTTCTCTCACTCCAAAATTACTCTCACTCCAGAATTTCTCTCACTCCAGAATTTCTCTCACTCCAGAATTTCTCTCAGTCCAGAATTTCTCTCACTCCAGAATTTCTCTCACTCCAGAATTTCTCTCACTCCAGAATTACTCTCACTCCAGAATTACTCTCACTCCAGAATTACTCTCACTCCAGAATTTATCTCACTCCAGAATTACTCTCACTCCAGAATTTATCTCACTACTGAAAGCAAACTTTAATTTTCTCTCATTAAAGGGTTAGAATAAAGAAATATCTCTAGTTTCAGAAGTGTTTATTGAGTTCCTTATCACCGAGGAATTAGGTCAGGTTAAGTTAGGTCAGGTTAAGTTAGGTCAGGTTAAGTTAGGTTAGGTTAAGTTAGGTCAGGTTAAGTTAGGTCAGGTTAAGTTAGGTCAGGTTAAGTTAGGTCAGGTTAAGTTAGGTCAGGTTAAGTTAGGTCAGGTTAAGTTAGGTCAGGTTAAGTTAGGTTAGGTTAAGTTAGGTCAGGTTAAGTTAGGTCAGGTTAAGTTAGGTTAGGTTAAGTTAGGTCAGGTTAAGTTAGGTCAGGTTAAGTTAGGTTAGGTTAAGTTAGGTCAGGTTAAGTTAGGTCAGGTTAAGTTAGGTCAGGTTAAGTTAGGTCAGGTTAAGTTAGGTCAGGTTAAGTTAGGTTAGGTTAAGTTAGGTCAGGTTAAGTTAGGTTAGGTTAAGTTAGGTCAGGTTAAGTTAGGTTAGGTTAGGTTAGGTCAGGTTAAGTTAGGTCAGGTTAAGTTAGGTCAGGTTAAGTTAGGTCAGGTTAAGTTAGGTCAGGTTAAGTTAGGTTAGGTTAAGTTAGGTCAGGTTAAGTTAGGTTAGGTTAAGTTAGGTCAGGTTAAGTTAGGTCAGGTTAAGTTAGGTCAGGTTAAGTTAGGTTAGGTTAAGTTAGGTTAGGTTAGATAAGGTTAGGTTAGGTTAGGCTAGGTTAGGTAAGATAACCCGGCACTGCAGCTTCTGGTCACCTGACCGAAGCCTTCCACTGTGTCTCACTCTAATCTCTCTCTCTCTCCCTCCCTGGTGGCTAAAGCTCCCACTTCACACACGGAGGGCCAGGGTTCGATTCCCGGCGGGTGGAAACATTTCGACACGTTTCCTTACACCTGTTGTCCTTTTCACCTAGCAGTAAATAGGTACCTGGGTGTTAGTCGACTGGTGTGGGTGGCATCCTGGGGGACAAGATTAAGGACCACAATGGAAATAAGTTAGACAGTCCTCGATGACGCACTGACTTTCTTGGGTTATCCTGGGTGGCTAACCCTCCGGGGTTAAAAATCCCAACGAAATCTTATCTTATTTTATCTCACTTCTCTTTCACTCTCTCACTCCCCTCTCACTCTTTTTTGACTCTCTCACTCCCCTCTCACTCTCTCTCCCCTCTCACTCATTCCCCTCTCACTCCCCTCACTCACTCACTCTCCCCTCAGCTCCTAAGGGGAGAGAGATCTGAGCTTCAGTCACTTTAATCCGCTTCGCTTTCATTAAAGTAAATTGGGATAGTTGTTAATCTGCAGCAGAGAGAGAGAGTGAGAGAGAGAGAGAGAGAGAGAGAGAGAGAGAGAGAGAGAGAGAGAGAGAGAGAGAGAGAGAGAGAGAGAGAGAGAGAGAGAGAGAGAGAGAGAGAGAGAGAGAGAGAGAGGAGAGGAGAGAGAGAGAGAGAGAGAGAGAGAGAGAGAGAGAGAGAGAGAGAGAGAGAGAGAGAGCAGAGCACATGGTGAAAAATACGATGGTTTATTTAATACGGAAAACAGAGTGAGGAATGTGCAGAAAGGACAAGGAAAATGTGCGCGGGAAAAACGCGGGAATGGGCGGGAAAAACGCGGGAATGGGCGGGAAAAACGCAAGAGGAATGCGCAAGAAGCGCGGGGAAACACTGGGTAAAAATAAGTGTAAATAAAGCGAGGCAAAATACGATTTAGAGACAGAGAAAGATATGTAGGGAAAACAGGTGTGGGAAAGATGCGCGGTGGAAGTATGCGCGGGGAAAACTGCGCGGGAATAACAGAAGGAAAAATGCGCGGGAAAAACACGAGGGAAAAAATGCGCGGGAAGAACGTCAAGGAAGAAAATGCGCGGAAAAAATCGCGGGAGAATAATGCGCGACAGGTCCGTTTATTTACGTTGGTAACGTTGTCTGTGAACTGTGCAATTGCAGGTAAGGTATAACCAGACTCTGGACCTGACTTCCGCTGGCTGACGTGGCTGACATTCT
This sequence comes from Cherax quadricarinatus, assembly GCF_038502225.1. Lineage (NCBI taxonomy): Eukaryota > Metazoa > Arthropoda > Malacostraca > Decapoda > Parastacidae > Cherax > Cherax quadricarinatus. The sequence goes on along the minus strand of NC_091314.1, from coordinate 603,423 downwards.
CGCTTTCTGCACAACTGACGCCATAACACCTAGTGTCAGCACCATTATACAACCATTACATCTGACGTTACATGATGGTGCATAGTGTCAGCACCACTACAGTGTGCAATGTCAGCACCATTACAGTGTGTAGTGTCAGCACCACTACAGTGTGCAATGTCAGCACCATTACAGTGTGTAGTGTCAGCACCACTACAGTGTGTAGTGTCAGCACCATTACAGTGTGTAGTGTCAGAACCACTACAGTGTATAGTGTCAGCACCGCTACAGTGTGTAGTGTTAGCACCATTACAGTGTGTAGTGTCAGCACCACTACAGTGTATAGTGTCAACATTATACAACCATTACAACCGACGTTACGTGATGGTGTATAGTGTCAGCACCACTACAGTGTGTAGTGTCAGCACCACTACAGTGTTAGTACCACTATACAAACACCACTGCAGTGTATAGTGTCAACACCACTACAGTATATAGTGTCAGCACCATTATACAACCATTACAACTGACGTCACGTGATGGTATATAGTGTCAGCACCACTACAGTGTATAGTGTCAGCACCCCTACAGTGTATAGTGTCAGCATCATTATACAACCATTATAACTGACGTCACGTGATGGTGTATAGTGTCAGCACCACTATACAGACACCACTACAGTGTATAGTGTCAGCACCACTATACAGACACCACTACAGTGTATAGTGTCAGCACCACTATACAGACACCACTACAGTGTATAGTGTCAGCACCACTATACAGACACCACTACAGTGTATAGTGTCAGCACCACTATACAGACACCACTACAGTGTAGTGTCAGCACCACTATACAGACACCACTACAGTGTATAGTGTCAGCACCACTATACAAACACCACTACAGTGTATGGTGTCAGCACCACTAGAGTCTATAGTGTCAGCATCATTATACAACCATTATAACTGACGTTACGTGATGGTGTATAGTGTCAGCACCACTATACAAACACCACTACAGTGTATGGTGTCAGCACCACTACAGTGTATAGTGTCAGCATCATTATACAACCATTACAACTGACGTCACGTGATGGTGTATAGTGTCAGCACCACTATACAGACACCACTACAGTGTATAGTGTCAGCACCACTATACAGACACCACTACAGTGTATAGTGTCAGCACCACTATACAGACACCACTACAGTGTATAGTGTCAGCACCACTATACAGACACCACTACAGTGTATAGTGTCAGCACCACTATACAGACACCACTACAGTGTATAGTGTCAGCACCACTATACAGACACCACTACAGTGTATAGTGTCAGCACCACTATACAGACACCACTACAGTGTATAGTGTCAGCACCACTATACAAACACCACTACAGTGTATAGTGTCAGCACCACTATACAGACACCACTACAGTGTATAGTGTCAGCACCACTATACAGACACCACTACAGTGTATAGTGTCAGCACCACTATACAGACACCACTACAGTGTATAGTGTCAGCACCACTATACAGACACCACTACAGTGTATAGTGTCAGTACCACTATACAGACACCACTACAGAGTATAGTGTCAGCACCACTATACAGACACCACTACAGTGTACAGTGTCAGCACCACTATACAGACACCACTACAGTGTATGGTGTCAGCACCACTATACAGACACCACTACAGTGTATGGTGTCAGCACCACTACAGTGTGTTAGGTAAGACACATATGCAACAGTTAGGCAACTTTATTCCGAAACGTTTCGCTTACACAGTAGGCTTCTTCAGTCGAATACAGAAAGTAGTCAGGAACAGTAGAGATGTGAAGAAGCCTACTGTGTAGGCGAAACGTTTCGGAATAAAGTTGCCTAACTGTTGCCTATGTGTCTTACCTAACAACCTGTCGGTATTGTATACCATTTTGATGTTCACCACTACAGTGTACAGTGTCAGCACCACTATACAGACACCACTACAGTGTATAGTGTCAGCACCACTATACAGACACCATTACAGTGTATAGTGTCAGCACCACTATACAGACACCACTACAGTGTATAGTGTCAGCACCACTATACAGACACCACTACAGTGTACAGTGTCAGTACCACTATACAGACCACTATACAGACACCACTACAGTGTATGGTGTCAGCACCACTATACAGACACCACTACAGTGTATGGTGTCAGCACCACTATACAGACACCACTACAGTGTATGGTGTCAGCACCACTATACAGACACCACTACAGTGTATGGTGTCAGCACCACTATACAGACACCACTACAGTGTATGGTGTCAGCACCACTATACAGACACCACTACAGTGTATGGTGTCAGCACCACTATACAGACACCACTAGCACAATAACCACTACGTACATTACACAAACTAAGCATCAGGGCATAAAGTCTCCTGGAGGGTAGAACTTACGTGTGTTTGTACCCACCAATTTGTATTCACTTATTTGTGGTCGCAGGGGTCGAGTCTCCGCTCCCGTGTCTACCTCTGTTTTGTTCAACTTATCATTCAGTTCGACATTTTGTTTGTTAGCTTTCATTGTATTTTTTTGTATGGTTTCCTTGCATTTTTAGACATTTTCTTCTTGTATTTTTTTCCTTGATTTTTTGTTGCAAGATTTTATTGCTGCGCTTTGTTAAGAACTTTTTTTTTGTTTTTTTTGTATTTATTCTCTGGTACGTTAATCGCATTCTTTATTTTTTGTATTTCTTACCTGACTTATGTGGAACATTATTATTATTATTATTGTTATTATTATACAAAACGAGCGCTGAATTCATATGAGTTATAGAGCACTGGAGAGGCTACAGAGGATAGAGTCATGGTTGACAGATAGGCAGCAAAGAGTTTGTATAAATGGGGAGAAATCTGAATGGGGAAGCGTCACGAGCGGTGTTCCACAGGGGTCAGTGTTGGGCCCTTTGTTGTTCACAATCTGCATAAACGACATCGATGAGGGAATAAATAGCGATTTAAGCAAGTCTGCCGATGACACCAAAATAGGCCGACGAATCATTCTGACGAGGACATTAGAGCACTCCAGGAAGATTTGATTAGACTGATGCAGTGGTCGGAGAAGTGGCTCATGCAGTTTAATATAGACAAATGCAAAGTTCTAAATATTGGACAGGAAAATAACCATAACACATATAACTAAATAATGTAATCTTAATATTACTGAGTTCAAAAAGGATTTGGGAGTTCTGGTTAGCAGTCTAAAACCAAGACAACAGCATAAGTGTTCGCAATAAAGTGAACAGAATCCTTAGTTTCAAATCAAGAAGCATAAATAATAGGAGTCCTCAGGTTGTTCTTCAACTCTATATATTCTTGGTTAGACCTCATTTAGACTATGCTGCTCAGTTCTGGTCACCGTATTACAGAATGGATATAAATGCTCTGGAAAACATACAAAGGAGGATGACAGAGTTGATTCCATATATCAGAAATCTTCCCTATGAGGATAGACTGAGGTCCCTGAGTCTGCACTCTCTAGAAAGGCAAGAATTAGGGGGATATGATTGAGGTGTGTAAATGAAAAACAGGAATAAATAAAGAGGATGTAAATAGCGTACTAAAAATATGTGGCCAAGACAGGACTCGCAGCAATGGTTTTAAGTTGAAAAAATTAAGATTCAGGAAGGATATAGGAAAACACTGGTTTGGTAATAGAGTTGTGGATGAGTGGAACAAACTCCCGAGTAGTCGTAGAAGCTAAAACGTTGTGTAATTTCACAAATAGGTTAGATAAATACATGAGTGGGTGTGATTTGGACCTGACTAGCTTGTGCTAATAGGTCTGATGCCGTGCTCCTCCTTAAGTGAATGTGACCTGACCAGGTTGGGTCATTGGCTTAAGCCGGTAGGAGACTTGGACCTGCCTTGAATGAGCCAGTAGGCGTGCTGCAGTGTTCCTGCTTTCTTATGTTCTTATAAGAGAGAGAGAGAGAGAGAGAGAGAGAGAGAGAGAGAGAGAGAGAGGCCAATATTGTCAAAATACCACACTTGGATCCACTTCGAGGACAGCGTGAAACAAGCTTTTATGCCACAAGACGGGCAGAAAGCAGCAACTTCACTCTGGCTGTACCCTTCTCCAGAACATCACTCCATCTGAGATCATACATACCCAGGATGACTCGAGTATGGAACATATTCGTACAGCATAATGATGTCAACGAGATAAAGTCAGTTGATCAAATGAAAATGCTGGCTCACAGATGGCTCCAACTTCATCCTGTTCCCTACTTGTATGTCTCATAACAATAAAAATGCTTTCAAATGAGCTGATGTAGGTAACAGCTCTTAGCTTGCCAATAAAGTTAGGAATCCTTAACCTGTAAATAGCTGTCAATAAAGCTAGGGATCCTTAACCTTGTCAAACCCTGTTTAAAAAAAAAAAAAAAAAAAAAAAAGAGACAGAGAGATCCGGGCACAGGCTCGGTGGTGGTACATCATAATCTCCTCTCACGTCCTCACTCAGCGATATGCATCTCATAAACAATAGTTACGCTGCCTAACACATGATCATACACCCTAGTCAGGTGAACACTCAGGCGAGGAGCAAGTGGCTAGAGGTGAATACTATCAGGGACACCCTAATTGCCCGATAATTCTTATAATACAAGGGGTCTCACTAGGTAATTACCTTGTTTGTAAAGACCACAATTGATTACTCTGGGAGTCGTTGCTGCTGGGGTCACGATTTACTTTCCTAGAGATCAGAATTTTGTTAACCCCTTCATTTTCCGTCAAGTATCTTAGTGTAGTGGTAATAACGAAGCTAAGGTCTTGAACTTTTCCTCCCTGTGAGATGACCTTGCTAACAGTCATTGAGGTGACCGAAATATGGTGACAGTCACAGTAAGTTTATCTAGATTTTTGTCCCAATATGGGGAATCATATACTACTGTATTTATATATCTTGCATAATAATGTACTTACTGTATACACAACTAGCGTTCAGAAAACATCACTCCCCCCCCCATAAAAATTAGTATACTAGTGTTAACTTGAAAACAGCCAATTATAAAAAATCAAGTAACTGACACATCTCTCAATTGATTTTTCAAACTCCAATGTAGTCAGCATCGTCTCCAAGATCCTCCCAGATTTGGTATTACTTCCAGCACCATCATCAAAGAACTTATTATGAAATCTAACACCTCCGACACTACCACACTGACTGTGTCAAAGGAAGGGCGTCTGTAGCCTTATCTTACAGTAGTTTACCATCGTAAATCTTTGAGCTATGTAAAGAACAAATAAAATCTCCCAAAGTATCTATCCAATTAAAGAATGAACGAGGCCCATAAATCATTGCGGGTCAGAAGCGGGCATCATAACACTAACTCCAGCACCCTCCCAGACAGACATTAGTGGAGCCAACATTCCCTTCAGGACATGCAAGATATCCTTGGCGTGGAGCCAGGCTCTATGTTATCCTGCAGGATGTAGCCCTATATAATAGCTGATGTCTTCCATCCTCCACAGATGCAACATCACCACCAATATTAACACCACAACTATAAACAACAGGAACAGCATCGCCACTGTTACCACCAACAACAGCAACATCCTCAGTAGCAGCAGCAGCAGTATGGCGTGACGTCATAATTGCTCAACCATCCCAGGCTCTGTCTGCTATTATAACTCATAACCAAAGTTGTGTTTACCAATTTACTGTGGGCCGCGAGGCTTGCGGGCGCTCACTCACTCCAGTGTGAAGCCAAAGTGATTGCCTCCCGGGTAAATCTTACAAGATAATGGAGTAATTTCTGACTATCAGGAGCAAAAATTCTCCCTGTTTACCACCACGATAAGAATGATTATGCATATCCAAAATGCTCTGTATATCCCATCATGGCCGCTAAGTATTCAGTAATCCATAGTCGTCTGTGTATTAACTCAGGAATTATGAAAAGCGTAACTTGCGTATCGCATGAGAGAACGCACATGGGTACTAACAGACGAATTACGTCCTTGTACGTAATAACTAACAATTGGTTATACAGGAAGTCATGTGTAATACGCGACATGGCTGCGAATACAATTGCAGCAACACTCTGCCATGTAGCTACGCGTCCCAGGCTTACTGTGCTGACAAACATGTATTATACCTCCATTTTATCCGGGATCATAAATGACTCTATTCTTTGAAGCCGATCCTGGTATTCGGCAGCTCAGTAAAAACTGGTTTGATGCCCAGCAATCACCGGGCAGACGAAGCTTTACTCTCCCTCCCCCTCTCCGTCTCTCAGCTCGTGTAACCTAACCTAACATACAGGCTAGTCTACCTTCCCAAATATAACTTGACTCAGCCTCGCACTGTCCAGCCATGAAAGTTAACCTCACAATGCTCAGACCTGAAAGCTAGCCTCGCGTTGCCTAGCCTCCAAACTAGTCTTTCGTTACATATCCTCTGTAAACTAGCCTCCTTGCGTAATCTTGCTCTTGCAAGGTAGACTCTATGGTAACCTTTCGTAAAATAGCCTATGTAAGCTATCCCCACGTAAGTTAGCAATCATAGGCTAACTTTTAACCTAGTCCCTGTAAACTAGGCTCTCTAAAATAGCTCCTGTAGGCTGGCCTCTTGCATCCTAGCCCCTGTAAGTTGGCCTCTCGTAACCCATCCCCTGTAAACTAGGTTCCCGTAGCCTAGCATTTGCAACTTGGTCGGTGGCGAGTAAAGTGTGTAACATATCCAGTATTATCTGCTCTGGCCGTCAATCACCAGAGATTTATGGCGACTCCCAGCCGCGAGAAGTTATTTTTTGCCTGAGTATGAATGATAAATTCCCAGTAGGTAATTTCATGGGGTAATAATTTGCCGGAAAGTATTATTTGGACTCCAAAGCTATGCTTGTATATTGGGCTACAGTGTTGCAGAGTGTGTGAGGGACCACTGACAGTCCCTGGTTCACCTTCCAAAACAGATTCGCTTTTAATTTATACTTCAAAAAAATGTACTGGATATTATCGTTTGTTAATATGACTAAATACACATAATAAAACATTAAGTTTAGAAAAAACTTTGTGGTTTTTAAACCCCTGTGAAAAAAATGCTGAATGTAATGTTGCGAAGGAATTGTGAAAAACGTATAAATGGTTTCTTGTCTTATTTTATGCTAGAGTAATTGATTTTTAGCTGGTGAGTCTCGCATATAGTCGAGAAACATCATAGGTGATTCTTTACAGCCACTTGTGTAGTTTAAAGGTAGATAATTGCCAAGACTTGAAGCAGTCAGACAAGTTAACCTGTGCGGTCTTCTGCATCAGAAACCACAAATTATGTTTGCATTTAGCTGAATTATATGGAATTAGACTGAATTCCCTTCTTATAAGAACTCTTTCCTGCATAAGACAAACTGTTACTTTATAATCTGTCGCTGGGCAGGATTTCAATGATCAAATTTGAAGATTTAAAATGCGATACAATATTATCAAAATACATCTGATCTAAATGCTATATTAAATTATTTCTAAGATACACGCTTTATAACAATCAAAAATGACCCTATTCAATATTACTGTGACCTTGGCAATATTACTGTGACCTTGGCAATATTACTGTGACCTTGGCAATATTACTGTGACCTTGGCAATACAACCAAACCTGGGGTGGTCATTGGTATTTTTCTTGGGGCATTTAGGATTTTTAGTCAAGAATATCCCGCACAGGAATGTAATTATGTACAACCACCTTTAAAAACTGCATTCTCCAAATTCATTTACCATAAACGTGCAGCACAGCGCATTAAAAAAAAGTTGACACACCTCTCAGTTGATTTGTTAAAGTCTCAAACTGCAGTGCAGTAAGAAGGGTCTCTGTGATCCTCCCAGCTGGTGCTCTCCCAGCTGGCACTGCCTGCAGCACCACCATCACAAGGAAGACGTCTTAATAACACCTAAAACACCACTACAAAACTGTGTTATTCCAAGTGTAGATTTCACAGAACACTGCCGTCACGTCACACTAAACCTGACTTTATTACATATGACCTTCCTTCCACTATATATTCTCTGATTTCATGTACTCTGTAGTGACGTGAGGAACAAGTGGGTGAATATAGATAAGAAGCGATGTACTCTGTAGTGACGTGAGGAACAAGTGGGTGAATATAGATAAGAAGCGATGTACTCTGTAGTGAAGTGAGAAACAAGTGGGTGAATATAGATAAGAAGCGATGTACTCTGTAGTGACGTGAGGAACAAGTGGGTGAATATAGATAAGAAGCGATGTACTCTGTAGTGACGTGAGGAACAAGTGGGTGAATATAGATAAGAAGCGATGTACTCTGTAGTGACGTGAGGAACAAGTGGGTGAATATAGATAAGAAGCGATGTACTCTGTAGTGACGTGAGAAACAAGTGGGTGAATATAGATAAGAAGCGATGTACTCTGTAGTGACGTGAGAAACAAGTGGGTGAATATAGATAAGAAGCGCTTGTGTTTAGCGCTCAGTAGATGAAGGATCAAACCTGAACTACACCTTCAGTTTTAGCTCTCAACATATATTACTTTAATATACTGCAGTGAAAAAAAATCCTGGTGAACCAAACACGGCCTAAATAAAACTTTGCTTTATGTTATGTATATACGTGTTTTACATACTTGTGTCGCATCTGGTCACCTTGTTTGATTTACGTCATCTGAATATATATTTAATCATATAAAATTATGTATAATCTACAGTTATCTATATTTAACTACAGTTAGTACTGATTAATGAAGTATTTTGATTTAGAGAGTTACTCACACAAACACTTATGTATATATATATATATATATATATATATATATATATATATATATATATATATATATATATATGTCGTGGCGAATAGGCAGAACTTGCGATCTTGGCTTAAATAGCAACGCTCATCTTGCCATATAGGACAAGTGAAAATTTGTGTATGCAATAATTTCGCCAAAATCATTCTGAACCTAACGAAAAAAATATATTTCACTGTGTTTGTTTAGTATTAAATTATTGTAAACAAATCTAAAATATATTTAGTTGGGTTAGGCTAAAATAAATTGTTCTTGTTATAATAAGGTTAGGTAAGTTTTCTAAATTCCTTTTGGTGCAAAATTATAAATTTTTACATCAACATTAATGAAAAAAATATATCTTTAAACGTATAAGAGAAAATTTTAGAAAGGACTTAATTTTAAAAGAGTTCTTGCTAATTGACCAGTTTTACATATTCGGCACGACACACACACACACACACACACATATATATATATATATATATATATATATATATATATATATATATATATATATATATATATATATATATATATATATATATATATATGTGTGTGTGTGTGTGTGTGTGTGTGTGTGTGTGTGTGTGTGTGTGTGTGTGTGTGTGTGTGTACTCACCTATTTGTACTCACCTATTTGTGGTTGCAGGGGTCGAGTCTTAGCTCCTGGCCCCGCCTCTTCACCGGTTGCTACTGGGCCCTCTCTCTCCCCGCTCCATGAGCTTTATCAAACCTCGTCTTAAAACTGTGTATGGTTCCTGCCTCCACTACGTCATTTTCTAGGCTATTCCACTGCCTTACAACTCTATGACTGAAGAAATACTTCCTAATATCTCTCTGACTCATTTGTGTCTTCAACTTCCAATTGTGGCCTCTTGTTTCTGTGTCCCCTCCCCGGAACATCCTGTCTTTGTCCACCTTGTCTATTCCACGCAGTATTTTATATGTCGTTATCATGTCTCCCCTGACCCTCCTGTCCTCCAGTGTCGTCAGGCCGATTTCCCTTAATCTTTCTTCATAGGACATTCCCCTTAGCTCTGGAACTAACCTTGTCGCAAACCTTTGTACTTTCTCTAGTTTCTTGACGTGCTTTATCAAGTGCGGGTTCCAAACAGGTGCTGCATACTCCAGTATGGGCCTGACATACACGGTGTACAGTGTCTTGAACGATTCCATACTAAGGTATCGGAATGCTGTTCTCAGGTTTGCCAGGCGCCCATATGCTGCAGCAGTTATCTGGTTGATGTGTGCTTCCGGAGACATGCTCGGTGTTATACTCACCCCAAGATCTTTCTCCTTGAGTGAGGTTTGCAGTCTTTGGCCACCTAGCCTATACTCGGTCTGTGGTCTTCTGTGTCCTTCCCCTATCTTCATGACTTTGCATTTGGCAGGATTAAATTCGAGAAGCCATTTGCTGGACCAGGTGTCCAGTCTGTCCAGGTCTCTTTGAAGTCCTGCCTGGTCCTCATCAGATTTAATTCTCCTCATTAACTTCACATCATCTGCAAACAAGGACACTTCTGAGTCTAACCCTTCCATCATGTCGTTCACATATACCAAAAATAGCACTGGTCCTAGGACCGACCCCTGTGGGACCCCGCTCGTCACAGGTGCCCACTGTGATACATCATTGTGTGTGTGTGTGTGTGTGTGTGTGTGTGTGTGTGTGTGTGTGTGTGTGTGTGTGTGTGTGTGTGTGTGTGTGTGTGTGTGTGTGTGTGTGTGTGTGTGTGTGTGTGTGTATGTGTGTGTGTGTGTGTGTGTGTGTGTGTGTATGTGTGTGTGTGTGTGTGTGTGTGTGTGTGTGTGTGTGTGTGTATGTGTGTGTGTGTGTGTGTGTGTGTGTGTGTGTGTGTGTGTGTGTGTGTGTGTGTGTGTGTGTGTGTATGTGTGTGTGTGTGTGTGTGTGTGTGTGTGTGTGTGTGTGTGTGTGTGTGTGTGTGTAACGTGTGCGTGTGTGTGTGTATGTGTGTGTGTGTGTGTATGTGTGTATGTGTGTACTCACCTAATTGTACTCACCTAATTGTGGTTGCAGGGGTCGAGACTCGGCTCCTGGCCCCGCCTCTTCACTGATCGCTACTGGGTCCTCTCTCTCTCTCTGCTTCCTGAGCTTTGTCATACCTCTTCTTAAAACTATGTATGGTTCCTGCCTTTACTAATTCACTTGCTAGGCTATTCCATTTGCTGACGACTCTATGACTGAAGAAATACTTCCTAACGTCCCTGTGACTCGTCTGAGTCTTCAGCTTCCAGTCGTGACCCCTTGTCCCTGTGTCCACTCTCTGGAACATCCTATCTCTGTCCACCTTGTCTATTCCCCGCAGTATCTTGTATGTCGTTATCATGTCTCCCCTGACCCTTCTGTCCTCCAGTGTCGTCAGTCCGATTTCCCTTAACCTTTCCTCGTACGACATTCCCTTGAGCTCTGGGACTAGCCTTGTTGCAAACCTTTGTACTTTCTCTAACTTCTTGACGTGCTTGACCAGGTGTGGGTTCCAGACTGGTGCTGCATACTCCAGTATGGGCCTAACATACACAGTGTACAGTGTCTTGAACGATTCCTTATTAAGGTATCGGAACGCTATTCTCAGGTTTGCCAGGCGCCCGTATGCTGCAGCGGTTATTTGGTTGATGTGTGCCTCCGGTGATGTGCTCGGTGTTATGGTCACCCCAAGGTCTTTCTCCCTGAGTGAGGTCTGTAGTCTTTGTCCACCTAGCCTATACTCTGTCTGCGGTCTTCTTTGCCCCTCCCCAATCTTCATGACTTTGCATTTGGCTGGATTGAATTCGAGAAGCCAGTTGCTGGACCACATGTCCAGCCTGTTCAGGTCTCTTTGCAGTCCTGCCTCATACTCGTCCGATTTAATTCTTCTCATCAACTTCACGTCATCTGCGAACAGGGACACTTCAGAGTCTATTCCTTCCATCATGTCGTTCACATATATCAAAAATAGCACTGGTCCTAGAACTGACCTCTGTGGGACCCCGCTCGTAACAGGCGCCCACCACTGTGATACCTCTTCACGTACCATGACTCGTTGCTGCCTCCCTGTCAGGTATTCCCTTATCCATTGCAGTGCCCTCCCTTTTACATGCGCCTGATCCTCCAGCAATCTCTTGTGGGGAACTGTGTCAAAGGCCTTCCTGCAGTCTAGGAAAACGCAATCTACCCACCCCTCTCTCTCGTGTCTTACTTCTGTTACCTTGTCATAAAACTCCAGGAGGTTTGTGATACAAGATTTGCCTTCCATGAACCCATGCTGGTTTTCATTTATAATCTTGTTCCTTTCCAGGTGTTCGACCACTCTCCTCCTGATAATCTTCTCCATGACTTTGCACACAATACATGTCAGAGACACAGGTCTGTAGTTTAGTGTCTCGTTTCTGTTTTCTTTCTTAAATATGGGGACTACATTAGCTGTCTTCCATTTCTCAGGTAGTTTCCCAGTTTCAAGGGATGTGTTGAAGATTGTGGTTAGAGGCACGCACAGCATCTCTGCTCCTTCTCTAAGGATCCATGGGGAGATGTTGTCCGGTCCCATCGCCTTTGAGGTGTCAAGGTCACTTAAGAGCTTCTTCACCTCCTCCTCAGTTGTTCGTATGTCATCCAACACTTGTTGGTATATTCCCTCTTGATATTCCCTTCTGTGCTGTCTTCCCACAGCCCTTCCTGTCTCTACTGTAAAAACTTCCTTAAATCTCCTGTTCAGCTCCTCACATACCTCCTGATCATTTCTTGTGAGTTCTCCATCTTCTGTCCTTAATCTGATCACCTGGTCTTCAACCCTATGTAGTTCCCTCTTTTATAGTCAGGCTTTTCCCATTCAACTCCTGTTATTCTCTCCACTTGCAGCTCTACTATGTATTCAAAGCACAGAACCACGTGGTCGCTAGCTCCTAGGGGACTCTCATAGTTGATGTCCTCAATGTCTGAGCTGCCCAGGGTGAACACAAGGTCCAATATTGCTGGTTCATCCTCCCCTCTCACTCTGGTAGTGTCCTTAACATGTTGGTGCATGAGGTTTTCCAGCACCACGTCCAACATCCTGGCTCTCCATGTTTCGGGACCCCCATGTGGCTCCAGGTTTTCCCAGTCAATCTCCCTGTGGTTGAAATCCTCCATAACCAGCAACTTTGCTCTGCTGGAATGAGCTCTTCTTGCCACCTCAGCAAGTGTGTCCACCATTGCTCTGATGCTCTCTTCATATTCCTCTCTTGGCCTCCTGTAGTTCTGTGGTGGATTATACATCACTGCAATAACCACTTTGTGTTCCCCAGACTGAAGTGTACCTGCTATGTAGTCTCTTTCTCCCGTCTCATCTATGCCTTCCATTTTCTCGAATTTCCATCTGTTTTTTTTACGAGCAGAGCAACCCCACCTCCCCCCCTGCCCATTCTATCTTTCCTCATGATCTGGTATCCTGGAGGGAAGATTGCATCTGTTATTGTCTCCGTGAGTTTTGTTTCTGTAACTGCTATGATGTCTGGGGACTTCTCATTGATTCTTTCTTGCCATTCCTCATGTATATTCGTTAATCCATCTCCATTTGTGTACCAAACGTTCAACTTCTGTTCTAATACTGTAACTGTTGTGTGGGGGTGGAAACAGAGGGATCGGTGTGTGATGGTTGGTTTGGATTGTTCAGTTGCCTTGGGGGTGTCGTGGCTGGAGTCCTTCTGCAGGTGTTTCTGGGGTGTGTGCTTGTCCTTCCATTTGATCCTGGGTTATTCTGCTCTCCTTTTTCATTTCCTCCCATTTCTCCTTTCGTTTTTGAACTCTCTCTTTCATCGTCTTCCTTTCGTCCTGTGTTCTGTCTCGATCGAGGTACACACTCCGGAACTCCTGCTTGCCTCTCAGCCATGCTTTCTCGTGCAGGATCATGGTTCGGGTTGATTCTGCCTTGAAAATTACTTTGAGAGGCCGATTCCTTTTCTTTGTGAACCACCCAATTCTCCGAAAATTTGCCACCTGGGTCATGTCCCCCTCGCCTATCACCTTCATGATATCTTCAATCGCTTTTCTCTCCTCCTGCTTTCTTTCATCATAAGTTTCCCCTTTAGCTTCGTCTAGCCCATAGACAAACACGGATCTCTCCCTTTCCACCTCCCACTGTGACTCCCATTGCATCCTCTGATGTGTTTTAGTTCCTTCCCGTGGAGTGTTCCTTCCTTCAGTCCCTTCCCTAGTTATGGCCCCTATGCTTCTTGGTTTATCCTTCCTGCTCACCTGCTCCTGGCCCCCACAGGTATCTGGTAAGGTCCTTGCACATGTCCTAGTTCCTTCAATGTCTTCCAACCCCTCATTCTGTCCTAGTGTGCTCCCTGTCTTTGTTTTGGCCCCATGTAGGTTTGACAGGACCTCTGCATACAGTTTAGTTTCCATGCTTGTGTGTGTGTGTGTGTGTGTGTGTGTGTGTGTGTGTGTGTGTGTGTGTGTATGTGTGTGTGTGTGTGTGTGTATGTGTGTGTGTGTGTGTGTGTGTGTGTGTGTGTGTGCGTGTGCCAAATGCCAAATGAACTGAACAGAGCAGTAAATAATGGAGGAAAGATACAAGCAGTGGCACCATGGGTCAGGGCGACATACCTCCATCACTCTCCTCACTCATCTATGGTTATAAACAAGATCTACGATAGTAATGCACAATTATCTAAAATTACACAAAATTATCTACAATTATCTCTACTTATTTCTAATCTACTTCATATAAAAATATACAAGACTACACAAAGGTACAAGAGAGATATCAACCAACAACAGATCTGAGGAAGTACCTTTGCAAAATTTGAGGACTAGAAACTGTTCCACCTGTTTTAAAGTGATTATAGGATATTATTCATAATTTAGGGTCACCTATATCGCAGGTTTGCTCCTCAGTTATGTGAAATATATTTATATTCGCTGGACTAAACTCCTTCAGTTATATTTTATGATATAAATGTTGCTAGTTATATTCCTTAGAGAAATTTTCTCTCTGATTGTGGATAGTTACGGTCCTTGATACTCATGGTTCTGATAGTCATGGTCCTTGATACTCATGGTTCTGATAGTCATGGTCCTTGATAGTCATGGTTCTGATAGTCATGGTCCTTGATACTCATGGTTCTGATAGTCATGGTCCTTGATACTCATGGTTCTGATAGTCATGGTCCTTGATACTCATGGTTCTGATAGTCATGATCCTTGATAGTCATGGTTCTGATAGTTATGGTCCTTGATACTCATGGTTCTGATAGTCATGATCCTTGATAGTCATGGTTCTGATAGTTATGGTCCTTGATACTCATGGTTCTGATAGTCATGTTCCTTGATAGTCATGGTTCTGATAGTCACGGTCTTTGATACTCATGGTTCTGATAGTCATGATCCTTGATACTCATGGTTCTGATAGTCATGGTCCTTGATACTCATGGTTCTGATAGTCATGGTCCTTGATAGTCATGGTTCTGATAGTTATGGTCCTTGATACTCATGGTTGTGATAGTCATGGTCCTTGATAGTCATGGTTCTGATAGTCATGGTCCTTGATACTCATGGTTCTGATAGTCATGGTCCTTGATAGTCATGGTTCTGATAGTTATGGTCCTTGATACTCATGGTTCTGAGAGTAATGGTCCTTGATAGTCATGGTTGTGATAGTCATGGTCCTTGATAGTCATGGTTCTGATAGTC
The DNA here is from genome assembly GCF_038502225.1 of Cherax quadricarinatus. Taxonomy (NCBI): domain Eukaryota; kingdom Metazoa; phylum Arthropoda; class Malacostraca; order Decapoda; family Parastacidae; genus Cherax; species Cherax quadricarinatus. Next base: position 587,955 of record NC_091314.1, on the reverse strand, counting down.
ATGGTCCTTGATACTCATGGTTCTGATAGTCATGGTCCTTGATAGTCATGGTCTTTGATAGTCATGGTCTGTGATAGACATGGTCTGTGTTAGTCATGATCTGTGTTAGTCATGGTCTGTGTTAGTCATGGTCTGTGTTAGTCATGGTCTGTGTTAGTCATGGTCTGTGATAGTCATGGTCTGTGATAGTCATGGTCTGTGTTAGTCATGGTCTGTGTTAGTCATGGTCTGTGTTAGTCATGGTCTGTGATAGTCATGATCTGTGATAGTCATGGTCTCTGATAGTCATGGTCTGTGTTAGTCATGGTTTGTGTTAGTCATGGTCTGTGTTGGTCATGGTCTGTGTTAGTCATGGTCTGTGATAGTCATGATCTGTGATAGTCATGGTCTGTGTTAGTCATGGTCTGTGATAGTCATGGTCTGTGATAGTCATGGTCTGTGATAGTCATGATCTCTGATAGTCATGGTCTGTGTTAGTCATGGTCTGTATTAGTCATGGTCTGTGATAGTCATGGTCTGTGATAGTCATGGTCTGTGATAGTCATGGTCTGTGTTAGTCATGGTCTGTGTTAGTCATGGTCTGTGTTAGTCATGGTCTGTGATAGTCATGGTCTGTGATATTCATGATCTGTGATAGTCATGGTCTGTGTTAGTCATGGTCTGTGATAGTCATGGTCTGTGATAGTCATGGTCTGTGATAGTCATGATCTCTGATAGTCATGGATAGTCATGGTCTGTGTTAGTCATGGTCTGTGATAGTCATGGTCTGTGATAGTCATGGTCTGTGATAGTCATGATCTGTGATAGTCATGGTCTGTGATATTCATGATCTGTGATAGTCATGGTCTGTGTTAGTCATGGTCTGTGTTAGTCATGGTCTTTGATAGTCATGATCTCTGATAGTCATGGTCTTTGATAGTCATGATCTCTGATAGTCATGGTCTGTGATAGTCATGATCTCTGATAGTCATGGTCTGTGATAGTCATGATCTCTGATAGTCATGGTCTGTGATAGTCATGATCTCTGATAGTCATGGTCTGTGATAGTCATGATCTCTGATAGTCATGATCTCTGATAGTCATGGTCTGTGATAGTCATGATCTCTGATAGTCATGGTCTTTGATGGTCATGATCTCTGATAGTCATGGTCTGTGATAGTCATGACCTCTGATAGTCATGGTCTGTGTTAGTCATGTTCTGTGATAGTCATGGTCTGTGATAGTCATGGTCTGTGATAGTCATGGTTTGTGATAGTCATGGTCTGTGTTAGTCATGGTTTGTGATAGTCATGGTCTGTGATAGTAATGGTCTGTGATAGTCATGATCTCTGATAGTCATGGTCTGTGATAGTCATGATCTGTGATAGTCATGGTCTGTGATAGTCATGATCTCTGATAGTCATGGTCTGTGATAGTCATGGTCTGTGATAGTCATGATCTGTGATAGTCATGATCTGTGATAGTCATGGTCTGTGATAGTCATGATCTGTGATAGTCATGGTCTGTGATAGTCATGGTCTGTGATAGTCATGATCTGTGATAGTCATGGTCTGTGATAGTCATGGTCTGTGATAGTCATGATCTGTGATAGTCATGGTCTCTGATAGTCATGGTCTGTGATAGTCATGGTCTGTGATAGTCATGATCTGTGATAGTCATGGTCTGTGATAGTCATGATCTGTGATAGTCATGGTCTGTGATAGTCATGGTCTGTGATAGTCATGGTCTGTGATAGTCATGATCTGTGATAGTCATGGTCTGTGATAGTCATGGTCTGTGATAGTCATGGTCTGTGATAGTCATGATCTGTGATAGTCATGGTCTGTGATAGTCATGGTCTGTGATAGTCATGGTCTGTGATAGTCATGATCTGTGATAGTCATGATCTGTGATAGTCATGGTCTGTGATAGTCATGATCTGTGATAGTCATGATCTGTGATAGTCATGGTCTGTGATAGTCATGATCTGTGATAGTCATGATCTGTGATAGTCATGGTCTCTGATAGTCATGGTCTGTGATAGTCATGGTCTGTGATAGTCATGGTCTGTGATAGTCATGGTCTGTGATAGTCATGATCTGTGATAGTCATGGTCTCTGATAGTCATGGTCTGTGATAGTCGTGGTCTGTGATAGTCATGGTCTGTGATAGTCGTGGTCTGTGATAGTCATGATCTGTGATAGTCATGTTCTGTGATAGTCATGATCTGTGATAGTCATGATAGATCTGTGATAGTCATGGTCGTGATAGTCATGGCCTGTGATAGTCATGATCTGTGATAGTCATGATCTGTGATAGTCATGATCTGTGATAGTCATGGTCTGTTATAGTCATGATCTGTGATAGTCATTGTCTGTTATAGTCATGATCTGTGATAGTCATGGTCTGTGATAGTCATGGTCTGTGATAGTCATGGTCTGTGATAGTCATGGTCTGTGATAGTCATGGTCTGTGATAGTCATGATCTGTGATAGTCATGATCTGTGATAGTCATGATCTGTGATAGTCATGGTCTGTGATAGTCATGATCTGTGATAGTCATGGTCTGTGTATGGTCTGTGATAGTCATGGTCTGTGATAGTCATGATCTGTGATAGTCATGATCTGTGATAGTCATGGTCTGTGATAGTCATGGTCTGTGATAGTCATGATCTGTGATAGTCATGATCTGTGATAGTCATGATCTGTGATAGTCTGTGATAGATCTGTGATAGTCATGGTCTGTGATAGTCATGGTCTGTGATAGTCATGATCTGTGATAGTCATGGTCTGTGATAGATGATCTGTGATAGTCATGATCTGTGATAGTCATGATCTGTGATAGTCATGGTCTGTGATAGTCATGATCTGTGATAGTCATGGTCTGTGATAGTCATGATCTGTGATAGTCATGATCTGTGATAGTCATGATCTGTGATAGTCATGGTCTGTGATAGTCATGATCTGTGATAGTCATGGTCTGTGATAGTCATGGTCTGTGATAGTCATGGTCTGTGATAGTCATGGTCTGTGATAGTCATGGTCTGTGATAGTCATGGTCTGTGATAGTCATGGTCTGTGATAGTCATGATCTGTGATAGTCATGATCTGTGATAGTCATGATCTGTGATAGTCATGGTCTGTGATAGTCATGATCTGTGATAGTCATGATCTGTGATAGTCATAGTCATGTCTGTGATAGTCATGGTCTGTGATAGTCATGATAGTCTGTGATAGTCATGGTCTGTGATAGTCATGATCTGTGATAGTCATGGTCTGTGATAGTCATGGTCTGTGATAGTCATGGTCTGTGATATCAGTCTGTGATAGGTCTGTGATAGTCATGGTCTGTGATAGTCAGATCTGTGATAGTCATGATCTGTGATAGTCATGATCTGTGATAGTCATAGGTCTGTGATAGTCATGATCTGTGATAGTCATGATCTGTGATAGTCATGTCATGGTCTGTGATAGTCATGGTCTGTGATAGTCATGGTCTGTGATAGTCATGGTCTGTGATAGTCATGATCTGTGATAGTCATGGTCTGTGATAGTCATGGTCTGTGATAGTCATGGTCTGTGATAGTCATGGTCTGTGATAGTCATGATCTGTGATAGTCATGGTCTGTGATAGTCATGATCTGTGATAGTCATGGTCTGTGATAGTCTGTGATAGTCATGGTCTGTGATAGTCATGATCTGTGATAGTCTGTGATAGGTCTGTGATAGTCATGGTCTGTGATAGTCATGGTCTGTGATAGTCATGATCTGTGATAGTCATGTCTGTGATAGTCTGTGATAGGTCTGTGATAGTCATGGTCTGTGATAGTCATGGTCTGTGATAGTCATGGTCTGTGATAGTCATGGTCTGTGATAGTCATGATCTGTGATAGTCATGGTCTGTGATAGTCATGGTCTGTGATAGTCATGGTCTGTGATAGTCATGATCTGTGATAGTCATGGTCTGTGATAGTCATGATCTGTGATAGTCATGATCTGTGATAGTCATGGTCTGTGATAGTCATGGTCTGTGATAGTCATGGTCTGTGATAGTCATGGTCTGTGATAGTCATGGTCTGTGATAGTCATGGTCTGTGATAGTCATGGTCTGTGATAGTCATGATCTGTGATAGTCATGATCTGTGATAGTCATGGTCTGTGATAGTCATGATCTGTGATAGTCATGGTCTGTGATAGTCATGATCTGTGATAGTCATGATCTGTGATAGTCATGATCTGTGATAGTCATGATCTGTGATAGTCATGGTCTGTGATAGTCTGTGATAGTCATGATCTGTGATAGTCATGATCTGTGATAGTCATGATCTGTGATAGTCATGATCTGTGATAGTCATGGTCTGTGATAGTCATGATCTGTGATAGTCATGATCTGTGATAGTCATGATCTGTGATAGTCATGGTCTGTGATAGTCATGATCTGTGATAGTCATGATCTGTGATAGTCATGGTCTGTGATAGTCATGATCTGTGATAGTCATGGTCTGTGATAGTCATGATCTGTGATAGTCATGATCTGTGATAGTCATGGTCTGTGATAGTCATGGTCTGTGATAGTCATGATCTGTGATAGTCATGATCTGTGATAGTCATGATCTGTGATAGTCATGATCTGTGATAGTCATGATCTGTGATAGTCATGGTCTGTGATAGTCATGGTCTGTGATAGTCATGATCTGTGATAGTCATGATCTGTGATAGTCATGGTCTGTGATAGTCATGATCTGTGATAGTCATGATCTGTGATAGTCATGATCTGTGATAGTCATGGTCTGTGATAGTCATGATCTGTGATAGTCATGATCTGTGATAGTCATGGTCTGTGATAGTCATGATCTGTGATAGTCAGTCATGGTCTGTGATAGTCATGATCTGTGATAGTCATGGTCTGTGATAGTCATGATCTGTGATAGTCATGATCTGTGATAGTCAGTCTGTGATATGTCTGTGATAGTCATGATCTGTGATAGTCATAGTCATGATCTGTGATAGTCATGGTCTGTGATAGTCATGATCTGTGATAGTCATGATCTGTGATAGTCATGATCTGTGATAGTCATGGTCTGTGATAGTCATGATCTGTGATAGTCATGATCTGTGATAGTCATGATCTGTGATAGTCATGGTCTGTGATAGTCATGATCTGTGATAGTCATGGTCTGTGATAGTCATGATCTGTGATAGTCATGATCTGTGATAGTCATGGTCTGTGATAGTCATGGTCTGTGATAGTCATGATCTGTGATAGTCATGATCTGTGATAGTCATGATCTGTGATAGTCATGGTCTGTGATAGTCATGATCTGTGATAGTCATGATCTGTGATAGTCATGATCTGTGATAGTCATGATCTGTGATAGTCATGGTCTGTGATAGTCATGGTCTGTGATAGTCATGATCTGTGATAGTCATGATCTGTGATAGTCATGATCTGTGATAGTCATGGTCTGTGATAGTCATGGTCTGTGATAGTCATGATCTGTGATAGTCATGATCTGTGATAGTCAGTCATGTCATGATCTGTGATCTGTGATAGTCATGATCTGTGATAGTCATGATCTGTGATAGTCATGATCTGTGATAGTCATGGTCTGTGATAGTCATGATCTGTGATAGTCATGATCTGTGATAGTCATGATCTGTGATAGTCATGGTCTGTGATAGTCATGATCTGTGATAGTCATGGTCTGTGATAGTCATGATCTGTGATAGTCATGATAGTCATGATCTGTGATAGTCATGGTCTGTGATAGTCATGTTCTGTGATAGTCATGATCTGTGATAGTCATGGTCTGTGATAGTCATGTTCTGTGATAGTCATGATCTGTGATAGTCATGGTCTGTGATAGTCATGGTCTGTGATAGTCATGGTCTGTGATAGTCATGATCTGTGATAGTCATGATCTGTGATAGTCATGATCTGTGATAGTCATGGTCTGTGATAGTCATGATCTGTGATAGTCATGGTCTGTGATAGTCATGATCTGTGATAGTCATGGTCTGTGATAGTCATGATCTGTGATAGTCATGATCTGTGATAGTCATGATCTGTGATAGTCATGATCTGTGATAGTCATAGATCTGTGATAGTCAGTCTGTCATGATCTGTGATAGTCATGATCTGTGATAGTCATGATCTGTGATAGTCATGATCTGTGATAGTCATGGTCTGTGATAGTCATGATCTGTGATAGTCATGATCTGTGATAGTCATGATCTGTGATAGTCATGATCTGTGATAGTCATGATCTGTGATAGTCATGATCTGTGATAGTCATGATCTGTGATAGTCATGATCTGTGATAGTCATGGTCTGTGATAGTCATGCTCTGTGATAGTCATGATCTGTGATAGTCATGATCTGTGATAGTCATGGTCTGTGATAGTCATGATCTGTGATAGTCATGGTCTGTGATAGTCATGGTCTGTGATAGTCATGGTCTGTGATAGTCATGATCTGTGATAGTCATGATCTGTGATAGTCATGGTCTGTGATAGTCATGATCTGTGATAGTCATGATCTGTGATAGTCATGATCTGTGATAGTCATGGTCTGTGATAGTCATGGTCTGTGATAGTGTCTGTGATAGTCATGATCTGTGATAGTCATGATCTGTGATAGTCATGATCTGTGATAGTCATCATGATCTGTGATAGTCATCTGTGATAGTCATGGTCTGTGATAGTCATGGTCTGTGATATCAGTCTGTGATATCATGGTCTGTGATAGTCATGGTCTGTGATAGTCTGTGATAGTCATGATCTGTGATAGTCATAGTCATGATCTGTGATGTCTGTGAGTCTGTGATAGTCATGGTCTGTGATAGTCATGGTCTGTGATAGTCATGATCTGTGATAGTCATGGTCTGTGATAGTCATGATCTGTGATAGTCACGATCTGTGATAGTCATGATCTGTGATAGTCATGATCTGTGATAGTCATGATCTGTGATAGTCATGATCTGTGATAGTCATCTGTGATAGTCAGTCTGTGATAGTCATCTGTGATAGTCAGTCTGTGATAGTCATGGTCTGTGATAGTCATAGTCATCTGTGATAGTAGTCTGTGATAGTCATCTGTGATAGTCATGATCTGTGATAGTCATGATCTGTGATAGTCATGGTCTGTGATAGTCATGATCTGTGATAGTCATGATCTGTGATAGTCATGATCTGTGATAGTCATAGTCATGATCTGTGATAGTCATGATCTGTGATAGTCATGGTCTGTGATAGTCATGATCTGTGATAGTCATGATCTGTGATAGTCATGGTCTGTGATAGTCATGATCTGTGATAGTCATGATCTGTGATAGTCATGATCTGTGATAGTCATGATCTGTGATAGTCATGATCTGTGATAGTCATGGTCTGTGATAGTCATGATCTGTGATAGTCATGATCTGTGATAGTCATGATCTGTGATAGTCATGGTCTGTGATAGTCATGATCTGTGATAGTCATGGTCTGTGATAGTCATGATCTGTGATAGTCATGATCTGTGATAGTCATGGTCTGTGATAGTCATGATCTGTGATATAGTCTGTGATAGTCATGATCTGTGATAGTCATGGTCTGTGATAGTCATGATCTGTGATAGTCATGATCTGTGATAGTCATGATCTGTGATAGTCATGGTCTGTGATAGTCATGATCTGTGATAGTCATGATCTGTGATAGTAGTCTGTGATAGTCATCTGTGATAGTCATGATCTGTGATAGTCATGGTCTGTGATATAGTCTGTGATAGTCATCTGTGATAGTCAGTCTGTGATAGTCATCTGTGATAGTCATGATCTGTGATAGTCATGATCTGTGATAGTCATGATCTGTGATAGTCATGGTCTGTGATAGTCATGATCTGTGATAGTCATGATCTGTGATAGTCATGATCTGAGATAGTCATGGTCTGTGGTCTGTGATAGTCATGTCATCTGTGATAGTCATAGGTCTGTGATAGTCATGATCTGTGATAGTCATGATCTGTGATAGTCATGATCTGTGATAGTCATGATCTGTGATAGTCATGATCTGTGATAGTCATGGTCTGTGATAGTCATGATCTGTGATAGTCATGATCTGTGATAGTCATGGTCTGTGATAGTCATGGTCTGTGATAGTCATGATCTGTGATAGTCATGATCTGTGATAGTAGTCTGTGATAGTCATGATCTGTGATAGTCATGATCTGTGATAGTCATGGTCTGTGATAGTCATGATCTGTGATAGTCATGATCTGTGATAGTCATGATCTGTGATAGTCATGATCTGTGATAGTCATGATCTGTGATAGTCATGGTCTGTGATAGTCAGGGCCTCTGATAATGTTTCACTTCTCTACGATGTATTTATCTTTGTCTTAAGGAATGATGGAATAAATCTGGTTCCTCTAACACCAAGGATGATGTTACCTGACGTGCGTTACGACACTCACACAAGACGCAAGACATACAGACGCAAGACATACAGACGCAAGACATACAGACACAAGACATACAGACACAAGACATACAGACACAAGACATACAGACACAAGACATACAGACACAAGACATACAGACGCAAGACATACAGACACAAGACATACAGACACAAGACACAAGACATACAGACACAAGACATACAGACACAAGACACAAGACATACAGACACAAGACATACAGACACAAGACACAAGACATACAGACAAGACACAAGACATACAAGACGCAAGACATACAGACACAAGACATACAGACACAAGACACAAGACACAAGACATACAGACACAAGACATACAGACACAAGACATACAGACACAAGACATACAGACACAAGACATACAGACACAAGACATACAGACACAAGACATACATACAGACACAAGACATACAGACGCAAGACATACAGACACAAGACATACAGACACAAGACATACAGACGCAAGACATACAGACGCAAGACATACAGACACAAGACATACAGACACAAGACATACAGACACAAGACATACAAGACATACAGACACAAGACATACAAGACATACAGACACAAGACATACAGACACAAGACATACAGACACAAGACATACAGACACAAGACATACAGACACAAGACATACAGACACAAGACATACAGACACAAGACATACAGACAAGACAAGACATACAGACACAAGACATACAGACACAAGACATACAGACACAAGACATACAGACACAAGACATACAGACACAAGACATACAGACACAAGACATACAGACACAAGACATACAGACACAAGACATACAGACACAAGACATACAGACACAAGACATACAGACACAAGACATACAGACACAAGACATACAGACACAAGACATACAGACACAAGACATACAGACACAAGACATACAGACACAAGACATACAGACACAAGACATACAGACACAAGACATACAGACACAAGACATACAGACACAAGACATACAGACACAAGACACAAGACATACAGACACAAGACATACAGACACAAGACATACAGACACAAGACATACAGACACAAGACATACAGACACAAGACATACAGACACAAGACATACAGACACAAGACATACAGACACAAGACATACAGACACAAGACATACAGACACAAGACATACAGACACAAGACACAAGACATACAGACACAAGACATACAGACACAAGACATACAGACACAAGACATACAGACACAAGACATACAGACACAAGACACAAGACATACAGACACAAGACATACAGACACAAGACACAGACATACAGACACAAGACATACAGACACAAGACATACAGACACAAGACATACAGACACAAGACATACAGACACAAGACATACAGACACAAGACATACAGACGCAAGACATACAGACACAAGACATACAGACACAAGACATACAGACACAAGACATACAGACACAAGACATACAGACGCAAGACATACAGACGCAAGACATACAGACACAAGACATACAGACACAAGACATACAGACACAAGACATACAGACACAAGACATACAGACACAAGACATACAGACACAAGACATACAGACACAAGACATACAGACACAAGACATACAGACACAAGACATACAGACGCAAGACATACAGACGCAAGACATACAGACAAGACAAGACACAAGACATACAGACACAAGACATACAGACATACAGACACAAGACATACAGACACAAGACATACAGACAAGACACAAGACATACAGACACAAGACATACAGACAAGACAAGACATACAGACACAAGACATACAGACACAAGACATACAGACACAAGACATACAGACACAAGACATACAGACACAAGACATACAGACACAAGACATACAGACACAAGACATACAGACACAAGACATACAGACACAAGACATACAGACACAAGACATACAGACACAAGACATACAGACACAAGACATACAGACACAAGACACAAGACATACAGACACAAGACATACAGACACAAGACATACAGACACAAGACATACAGACACAAGACATACAGACACAAGACATACAGACACAAGACATACAGACACAAGACATACAGACACAAGACATACAGACACAAGACATACAGACACAAGACATACAGACACAAGACATACAGACACAAGACATACAGACACAAGACATACAAGACATACAGACACAAGACATACAGACACAAGACATACAGACAAGACATACAGACACAAGACATACAGACACAAGACATACAGACACAAGACATACAGACACAAGACATACAGACACAAGACATACAGACACAAGACATACAGACAAGACAAGACACAAGACATACAGACACAAGACATACAGACACAAGACACAAGACATACAGACACAAGACATACAGACACAAGACATACAGACACAAGACATACAGACACAAGACATACAGACACATACAGACACAAGACATACAGACACAAGACATACAGACACATACAGACACAAGACATACAGACACAAGACACAAGACATACAGACACAAGACATACAGACACAAGACATACAGACACAAGACATACAGACACAAGACATACAGACACAAGACATACAGACACAAGACACAAGACATACAGACACAAGACATACAGACACAAGACATACAGACACAAGACATACAGACACAAGACATACAGACACAAGACATACAGACACAAGACATACAGACACACAGACACAAGACATACAGACACAAGACATACAGACACAAGACATACAGACACAAGACATACAGACACAAGACACAAGACATACAGACACAAGACATACAGACACAAGACATACAGACACAAGACATACAGACAAGACATACAGACACAAGACATACAGACACAAGACATACAGACACAAGACATACAGACACAAGACACAAGACATACAGACACAAGACATACAGACACAAGACATACAGACACAAGACATACAGACACAAGACATACAGACACAAGACATACAGACACAAGACATACAGACACAAGACATACAGACACAAGACATACAGACACAAGACATACAGACACAAGACATACAGACACAAGACATACAGACACAAGACATACAGACACAAGACATACAGACACAAGACATACAAGACATACAGACACAAGACATACAGACACAAGACATACAGACACAAGACACAAGACATACAGACGCTAGACATACAGACACAAGACATACAGACACAAGACACAAGACATACAGACACAAGACACAAGACATACAGACACAAGACATACAGACACAAGACATACAGACACAAGACATACAGACGCAAGACATACAGACAGAAGACATACAGACGCAAGACATACAGACACAAGACATACAGACACAAGACATACAGACACAAGACATACAGACACAAGACATACAGACACAAGACATACAGACACAAGACACAAGACATACAGACACAAGACATACAGACACAAGACACAAGACATACAGACACAAGACATACAGACACAAGACATACAGACACAAGACACAAGACATACAGACACAAGACATACAGACACAAGACATACAGACACAAGACATACAGACACAAGACATACAGACACAAGACATACAGACACAAGACATACAGACACAAGACATACAGACACAAGACATACAGACACAAGACATACAGACACAAGACATACAGACACAAGACATACAGACACAAGACATACAGACACAAGACATACAGACACAAGACATACAGACACAAGACATACAGACACAACACATACATACACAAGACATACACACACAAGACACAAGACATACAGACACAAGACATACAGACACAAGACATACAGACACAAGACATACAGACACAAGACATACAGACACAAGACACAAGACATACAGACACAAGACATACAGACACAAGACATACAGACACAAGACATACAGACACAAGACATACAGACACAAGACATACAGACACAAGACACAAGACATACAGACACAAGACATACAGACACAAGACACAAGACATACAGACACAAGACATACAGACACAAGACATACAGACACAAGACATACAGACACAAGACATACAGACACAAGACACAAGACATACAGACACAAGACATACAGACACAAGACATACAGACACAAGACACAAGACATACAGACACAAGACACAGACACAAGACATACAGACACAAGACACAAGACATACAGACACAAGACACAAGACACAAGACATACAGACACAAGACATACAGACACAAGACATACAGACACAAGACATACAGACACAAGACATACAGACACAAGACATACAGACACAAGACACAAGACATACAGACACAAGACATACAGACACAGACACAAGACATACAGACACAAGACACAAGACATACAGACAGAAGACATACAGACACAAGACATACAGACACAAGACATACAGACACAAGACATACAGACACAAGACATACAGACACAAGACATACAGACACAAGACACAAGACATACAGACACAAGGCACAGACACAAGACACAAGACATACAGACACAAGACATACAGACACAAGACATAAGACACAAGACATACAGACACAAGACATACAGACACAAGACATACAGACACAAGACACAATAAATACAGACACAAGACATAAAGACACAAGACATACAGACACAAGACATACAGACACAAGACATACAGACACAAGACATACAGACACAAGACATACAGACACAAGACATACAGACACAAGACATACAGACACAAGACACAAGACATACAGACACAAGACATACAGACACAAGACATACAGACACAAGACATACAGACACAAGACATACAGACACAAGACATACAGACACAAGACATACAGACACACAAGACACAAGACATACAGACACAAGACATACAGACACATACAGACACAAGACATACAGACACAAGACACAAGACATACAGACACAAGACACAAGACATACAGACACAAGACATACAAGACACAAGACATACAGACAAGACATACAGACACAAGACATACAGACACAAGACACAAGACATACAGACACAAGACATACAGACACAAGACATACAGACACAAGACACAAGACATACAGACACAAGACATACAGACACAAGACATACAGACACAAGACACAAGACATACAGACAAGACAAGACACAAGACATACAGACGCAAGACATACAGACAGCAAGACATACAGACATACAGACAAGACATACAGACACAAGACATACAGACACAAGACATACAGACAAGACAAGACACAAGACATACAGACACAAGACACAAGACATACAGACACAAGACATACAGACACAAGACACAAGACATACAGACACAAGACACAAGACATACAGACGCAAGACATACAGACACAAGACATACAGACACAAGACATACAGACACAAGACATACAGACACAAGACACAAGACATACAGACACAAGACACAAGACATACAGACACAAGACACAAGACATACAGACGCAAGACATACAGACACAAGACATACAGACACAAGACATACAGACACAAGACACAAGACATACAGACAAGACATACAGACACAAGACATACAGACACAAGACATACAGACGCAAGACACAAGACATACAGACACAAGACATACAGACACAAGACACAAGACACAAGACATACAGACACAAGACACAAGACATACAGACACAAGACACAAGACATACAGACACAAGACATACAGACACAAGACATACAGACACAAGACACAAGACATACAGACGCAAGACATACAGACACAAGACATACAGACACAAGACATACAGACACAAGACACAAGACATACAGACACAAGACATACAGACACAAGACATACAGACAAGACAAGACACAAGACATACAGACACAAGACATACAGACACAAGACATACAGACACAAGACATACAGACACAAGACACAAGACATACAGACGCAAGACATACAGACACAAGACATACAGACACAAGACATACAGACACAAGACATACAGACACAAGACACAAGACATACAGACACAAGACACAAGACATACAGACGCAAGACATACAGACACAAGACATACAGACACAAGACATACAGACGCAAGACATACAGACACAAGACATACAGACACAAGACATACAGACACAAGACACAAGACATACAGACACAAGACACAAGACATACAGACGCAAGACATACAGACACAAGACATACAGACACAAGACACAAGACATACAGACGCAAGACATACAGACACAAGACACAAGACATACAGACACAAGATACAAGACATACAGACGCTAGACATACAGACACAAGACATACAGACACAAGACACAAGACATACAGACACAAGACATACAGACACACAGACACAAGACATACAGACACAAGACATACAGACACAAGACATACAGACACAAGACATACAGACGCAAGACATACAGACACAAGACATACAGACACAAGATACAAGACATACAGACGCTAGACATACAGACACAAGACATACAGACACAAGACACAAGACATACAGACACAAGACACAAGACATACAGACACAAGACACAAGACATACAGACACAAGACATACAGACACAAGACACAAGACATACAGACGCAAGACATACAGACACAAGACACAAGACATACAGACACAAGACACAAGACATACAGACACATAAAGACACAAGACATACAGACACAAGACACAAGACATACAGACACAAGACATACAGACACAAGACAAAAGGAAACAAGACACAAGACATACAGACACAAGACATACAGACACAAGACATACAGACATACAGACACAAGACATACAGACACAAGACATAAGACACAAGACACAAGACATACAGACAAGACGCAAGACATACAGACACAAGACATACAGACAAGACATAAGACACAAGACATACAGACACAAGACATACAGACACAAGACATACAGACACAAGACACAAGACATACAGACACAAGACATACAGACACAAGACACAAGACATACAGACACAAGACATACAGACACAAGACAAGACACAAGACATACAGACACAAGACATACAGACACAAGACACATACAGACACAAGACATACAGACACAAGACACAAGACATACAGACACAAGACACAAGACATACAGACACAAGACACAAGACATACAGACACAAGACACAAGACATACAGACGCAAGACATACAGACACAAGACACAAGACATACAGACACAAGATACAAGACATACAGACGCTAGACATACAGACACAAGACATACAGACACAAGACACAAGACATACAGACACAAGACATACAGACACAAGACATACAGACACAAGACACAAGACATACAGACACAAGACATACAGACACAAGACATACAGACACAAGACATACAGACACAAGACATACAGACACAAGACATACAGACACAAGACATACAGACACAAGACAAGACATACAGACATACAGACACAAGACATACAGACACAAGACAAAAGACATACAGACACAAGACATACAGACACAAGACATACAGACGCAAGACATACAGACACAAGACATACAGACACAAGACATACAGACGCAAGACATACAGACGCAAGACACAAGACATACAGACACAAGACACAAGACATACAGACACAAGACATACAGACACAAGACACAAGACATACAGACACAAGACATACAGACACAATTCATACAGATACAAGACACAAGACACAAGACATACAGACACAAGACATACAGACATACAGACAAGACAAGACATACAGACACTAGACATACAGACACAAGACATACAGACACAAGACATACAGACACAAGACATACAGACACAAGACATACAGACACAAGACACAAGACATACAGACACAAGACATACAGACACAAGACATACAGACACAAGACACAAGACATACAGACACAAGACATACAGACACAAGACATACAGACACAAGACACAAGACATACAGACACAAGACATACAGACACAAGACATACAGACACAAGACACAAGACATACATACAGACACAAGACATACAGACACAAGACATACAGACACAAGACACAAGACATACAGACACACAGACACAAGACATACAGACACAAGAAATACAGACACAAGACATACAGACACAAGACATAAAGACACAAGACATACAGACACAAGACATACAGACACAAGACATACAGACACAAGACATACAGACACAAGACACAAGACATACAGACACAAGACACAAGACACACAGACATACAGACACAAGACATACAGACACAAGACATACAGACACAAGACATACAGACACAAGACACAAGACATTCAGACACAAGACATACAGACACAAGACACAACAACTCAAGACACAAGACATACAGACACAAGACATACAGACACAAGACACAAGACATTCAGACACAAGACATACAGACACAAGACATACAGACACAAGACACAAGACATACAGACACAAGACATACAGACACAAGACACACAGACATACAGACACAAGACATACAGACACAAGACACAAGACATACAGACACAAGACATACAGACACAAGATACATAGACACAAGACACAAGACATACAGACACAAGACATACAGACACAAGACACAACAGACACAGACACACAAACAGATATCATGATCGTGATGAATTCTGTCCCAGGAGAACAGTGTCAGGTCACCCTCAGAGGAAGCAGTGTCAGGTCACCCTCAGAGTAAGCAGTGTCAGGTCACCCTCAGAGGAAGCAGTGTCAGGTCACCCTCAGAGTAAGCAGTGTCAGGTAACCCTCAGAGGAAGCAGTGTCAGGTCACCCTCAGAGTAAGCAGGGTCAGGTCACCCTCAGAGGAAGCAGTGTCAGGTCACCCTCAGAGGAAGCAGTGTCAGGTCACCCTCAGAGGTAGCAGTGTCAGGTCACCCTCAGAGGAAGCAGTGTCAGGTCACCCTCAGAGGAAGCAGTGTCAGGTCACCCAGTGTCAGGTCACCCTCAGAGGAAGCAGTGTCAGGTCACCCTCAGAGGAAGCAGTGTCAGGTCACCCTCAGAGTAAGCAGGGTCAGGTCACGTTCAGAGGAAGCAGTGTCAGGTCACCCTCAGAAGAAGCAGTGTCAGGTCACCCTCAGAGGAAGCAGTGTCAGGTCACGTTCAGAGGAAGCAGTGTCAGGTCACCCTCAGAGGAAGCAGTGTCAGGTCACCCTCAGAGGAAGCAGTGTCAGGTCACCCTCAGAGGAAGCAGTACCAGGTCACGCTCAGAGGAAGCAGTGTCAGGTCACCCTCAGAGGAAGCAGTGTCAGGTCACCCTCAGAGGAAGCAGTGTCAGGTCACCCTCAGAGGAAGCAGTGTCAGGTCACCCTCAGAGGAAGCAGTGTCAGGTCACCCTCAGAGGAAGCAGTGTCAGGTCACACTCAGAGGAAGCA